>NW_026027283.1:36968-55418 GCF_019186545.1 Solanum stenotomum | reverse complement strand
TTGGATACCCACACTCACCAATGTAGTCTGTCAATAGATCAGCCTCCTCTAACCAAGATCCTCTCCAGTGATACACCCTTAAATGCCCATCATCCCCAAACCTAATCAATCTAGGATTTGAAAATGCAAAATTTAGGATTAATGTCCCGTTGAAAATAATTATTTTCGAATCAAAGATTAGTCCAGAAAACGGGGAACCTTTATCCCCACCAAGTCTTGAGACATAGAGTTGACGTGGATTTGACTCAATGTATGCTAAAAAGCCAAATAGTTGAACTTCAAATGTGAACAAACCTTCACTCCAATTTGCTGCTGATACACTGGATCTCAGCTTTTGTCCAGCATTTGTCATTTGTCCAGGAACCAAAGTGTCTGTAGGATGATCAAAAGACTGCCAAATGATGTCGTTACTTTTGTCAAAGAGAACAATATTTCCCAGTACTGTCAATTTGAATCCCGTAACAACCTTTCCTCTTGTGCTTGTGCTATTACTCCAAATCAAAGTGCCATCTGAGTCCATCAAGAATAAACCTCCATCTTGCCTAAGTTGCAAGGTTGCATTATCTCTAACTGGATTATTCCGATTTGCTGACCAAACTAATCTCGCGTAATATAGATAAGAATTATTGTTACTGATCTTTGGGAATAAAAGGACGCCAAAAACGCAAGCAGTACCATTGTAATCACATAAGAAACCACAGACAAACAGAGTCTCGTTCCCTTCTCTCGATAGGATGGGTGTCAGTGTGGCTCCATCTGTGGAATTCACTACATAGGAGCGGGCGCGGCTATTGATCCACGAAATGGAGGAATTGGTGATAAAAGTTTCAGGAGGTTGACAACTAATCAAATGCTGTGAAGAAATGATGAGTAGACTGGCCATGAAAAGAATGGCACTATAATTAAGCACCATTGTACTATTTTTATCAGAAAGAAGGCTCTGCTTGATTGATCACTATGTCTTAAAATTCATTGTTTTATTCGAGTAGTTTTTTCTTCGAAAAATTGTGGTTTCAAATCCTCAGAATTCGATTGGTTTCGATTTCTCAATTTGTAGCCACAACTAAATCCATACCATCAGTTTTTTTTTTGTCCTGTTGTTGTGCTTTTTCTTAGTGTAGAGTTAAAAGGAAGAAAAATATAACAAAATTCTAACATTTGTGACAACAATGGCATTTTAATACTGACAAAACCCAATAAAGGTGACAACAATAGCATGACTTGAATAAAAATAAAGAAAATAACACGGAAGCGAAAATATGTGAAATTCAAGAATAAAATCTTTAAAATTGAAAAAGAGAAAAGGGTCTGATATTCCCTTTAACTTTCCAATTTAGAGCTGAAGCGGCTCACATAGATATGCCCTTTCCTTTTCCTCTAACAGAAATGAAAAAAAATTAATAATTTTTTTTATTAAGAAAAAAAATCCATGTAGGAATATATTTGAAAATCACCCAGCTCCCAATTGGATGAGGACGGCGGATCTCCTCCCGGGGAATCAATATCCAGTGCCAGCTCTATGCTTTGATAATTAAGGCATATGCCTTAGTCCTCCAATTTTAGGGGCCTCAAATTTTTGTCAAGAATAAATTATGTGTCAATTTTTTAATATAAAAATTAATTATTTATGATAAAAAGTATCTTTTTAAAATATATATATTATTTTATCCTCTTTTAACCTCATTATGCTCTAACTCTTTATCTTCAATTAAAATTTATCAACTTATTACATAATTTATGTTAACCATTCATATCATGATCACATCAGTGAATATTTTTTTTCAATGTTGAATTGATAAAATCATATTTAAAACAAATAATAGAATATTTTTTGAAAGAAATCATTTATAAAAAAATATTAAGTAATAATTTGCATTTGAATAGTCCAAGAAAAATATATTTCAAATCAATACATATGAAGTTTGTTTGGATTTTATATTGGTCTTCCAATTGAAATTTCGTTTTAGGCCTCCGATTACATTGAGCCGCTCTGTCGATACCGATAACCATTCCAACAGAGCCCACTCAGGTGGAACCAAACCTTCAAAAAGAAGGAGGTAATTCATTCAGCTGTTCAAAATGAAATGGCTCATGATACTCAATAAGTAAATTAGGCTGGGAACAAAACTAAGAATAGATTGCTCACACGAAACAGATTGGCCAGGTGGATGACGGTAGCGGACAAGAAATGCCCCTTATGTTGTAATGAGGATGAATCAATCGAACATCTATTCTTCCTATGATCATATGCAGCAACTGTATGAGAAAAACTACTAATGTGGCAAGGGATCAGAAGAAAAGCTATGGGATGGACAGGGGAGCTTCAATTCACTGGGCTAGTGCACATGCAAATAGTGGTAGCGTAGCTGCAGATATCTACAGGCTCTCCTTGGCATGTTGTATATATGCTTTGTGGCATGAGAGGAATGTAAGGATCTTTCAAAATCAGAAAATTGAAGTTAATATTCTGTTGAGAAGAGTGGTCCAAGAGATACATAAAAGAGGTACAATATATAGTAGGTTAAAGAGGATGTTAGAGAGCTTGAATTACTATCCTAATTAGCTTGTATTTACATAGTACTGCTTGTATAGGATAGAAGAGGAAGTCTTGGAGCATGCAGACATGGGGTTGTCCATTGCCTGTCAGTTTTTTTTTGCTTTGTAATTATCACTTGGTAGTAATAAAATTTTTACTTACCAAAAAAAAAAAAACTAACATTTCTATAGTAAGACTGAAATTGTATTATTAATAATAAGGAATTATGAAAAACACAAAATGGTCAACAAGAATGATCTGAGGTTTAATATCCAAATTAATAATCCTTTTATTTGGCAATAAATTAATCATAATACTTTTTTTGCAATAAAATTATCATAATTCTTGAAAACAATTAAATGTGTCAGACACGGCTCTGCAACCAGCGGTATCAGAATCTCAAACCCTAGGTCGGCAGGCAGCAGTCATGGCTGCTACGGCCACTGGACGGCCTCCTTTCGAGGCTGTCCAGCCCTCCCCACCACCCCAAACCACCACATACGCCACCCTTTTCAATTCCAATACTATAAATCCTAAACAATCTGCCCTAATTAACTCAAAAACGATTATAAAATCAATCGAAATAATTCATGGAGAACCTACTATCACGTTTTCAATGGAGGAAAGGCAAGACTTTATGATCGAAGAGGGATTACATCAAGCAGTGGTGTTTAAATTATCCCATGGTGCGCCAGATTTGAATGTATTAAGGTCAATTTTACCGAAACATCTTGGTACCAAGGGCAATTGTTTAATTGGCTTACTTGCTCCAAGATAAATTTTGTTGAGGTTTGATCTATATGAAGATTATGTACTAGCTTTATCTCGCTCAGTTAATTATCTTCTCTACAATGGAGAGGAGCACCAATGTAGGGTTTTTCCATGGTCCATTGGATATAACCCTAAGGAGGAAACGACGTTAGCTGTGGTTTGGATTTCTTTACCGAACTTATCTCCAGATTTGTTTGCAAAGAAGTCTTTGTTGTCTATAGCATCAACAGTTGGGAAACCAATAGCTATAGATAAAGCTACTCAAATCAAGTCAAGACCTAGCACGGCTAGGGTCAAGGTTATACTTGATCTAATGGAAAAGCTTCCAAATCGTATAAGGTTGCAGTTTGTGAATGGAAAATCTGGTAAGTTGATCGAGGTTTTTCAGGAGATTGTATATGATAATCTACCTTTGTATTGCAATTATTGTAAGCACCAAGGTCATGATGAAGATAGTTGTCGTTTGATTTCGAAAAGAAATCAAAATAACAAACAAATTGATGATACCATTGAAGGTGCTTTAAAAGGTACTACAGATAGTGAAAAGTATCAAGGCGATGCGAGAGAGATATTAAATGAAAAAAGAAAGATTGTAGATGTCGATCAAAGTAAAGCTACTTCTTCAGATCGACAATTGGTTGCTTCCACTTTTGAGCAAAATCATGTAAACTCAATGGATGATGATACAAGCAATATTGGTGTTCAAACAACTACCGAAAACAAAGGTGATTGCAATAACCAAGAGGCTGCTACCAATGAGGTGCAATCAAAAGAAGTTGGGCTAAATTTGATGTCTAATGCAACTAAAAACGCAGAGGGAACACCAAGAGTTGGGGTTGATGCGCCGCGAGTTGATTCAGGGCAAAAATTAATGGATTCAGGACAAAAAATAATGAATACATCTGATGTTGAAGATGCTGAAAATTCTGGGCAGCATGTTTTGCAAGTTGAAAATGAGAATCCAACTAAAAACTGGACACTGGTTGCACACAAAAAATCAACTAGTAGTCGGAGCCTTTCCCCTACTAGTCAAAATAATTCTCCATGTAGTGAAAAGGGTCCGACTGAAAATTTTCATGACAGTGAGAAGAGGCAAGATACTAGTAATGCCTCAAGAGACCTATTATGTTCGAATAGTTTTGATGCTTTATTGAAGACTACTGGAAAACAAGTAAGGTTAACAGAGAATGATCACGATTTGATCCAAGAAAAACAAGTCTCACCACCTGCTTTAAATAGCAAATTAAGTCCAGAAGCTCCTGTATTTGTGCCTAAATGTGTGCTTGCAAGGAAGAATGAGTCAAGTGCCTTAGTGTCAAATACAATTGATTTGGGTGAGGATTCTCTTGATGAAGATGAGGAAGACATGTTGGACATTTGCTTTGATAGAGTGGCTAGGGAAGGGGATATATCACCTAGGCAACAAAGAAGTGGAAGCAACAAAAGTAAAAAGAAGACATATGGAAGGCAACATAGTTGGGACGGTAAAATGACTGAGGAGTTTGTTCCAAGGCACCTACCGATGCGACAGGCAAAGCAAAACCATTTGACAGTATCAATAGGTTCAACTAGATCCAATAAATCCATAAAGAAGATATGAATCATCAAGTGTTGTTGGATAGGTTTGAAGAAGAAGACAAGAGAAAAATACTTCAAGTTACTTTTGATGGGCAATCAATCTTTTTTAATTCATACTTTAGTAATAGAAAGTTTGAGGCTGGTAACTCAACTTTCTTCTTGATTGACATATTTTTACATTATTTAAGCATCCTCATTTGTAATATCATCATGGAGTGTATTATAAACTCTGTGATGATAAAAAAAATACTTAGTTTTCTCTAGCTCTTATTTTCTTCATGCTTGTTAGATAGCAGAAGTTAGGTACTTCATTAGGATTAGTAAGGTAAGGCCTAGCCCCCCTTGCTTGAACTTGTCACAATTGATATTATGTATGTTAAAAAAAAGACGCAAGACATTGTCTAAAAAAAAAAAAACAAAAAAAAAAAATAAAAATTAAATGTGTCAGCACTATTATCCACCGTTGATTTGCTTTTTCATCCAACGGCGTATAAGTTCAATCCTCGTGATTATCTCTCATTGGCTGGGTTATGACTCCTGTGGGCTATAAATATCAAAGTTGGATTGCCTTAGGAACTCACATACACACAACAATTCACTTTTCTCCCGTTTCCATAGATCAAAAAGCAAAACTTCTTCTCTTTTTTTTTCTTTTTTTTTTTTTTGCAGTAGATTAAAAATAACAAATGCTTGGTAAAGGAAAAACCATTGGTTCCATTGCTGCAAAATGGTCTCGTTCCCGCAGCAGCAAAGCCGGTCTCCAATCCCAATCAGTCNATTCATGACTAAGAGGTTGCAAGCCTCCTTTTCACGCTCGACTTACTTTGTCATTTTCCAAAACCAAAGGTTATCTCGCATAATGGATTTCCTTTTCAACCAATCGAGTCGAACTACAAGCAGCCTGATTCTCTAAGTTGAGGGATATGTAGGCGAGCTCAATGTCGAAAACTCGGTTGTATTCCAACATTCACTCTCAAATCTTATTCCTGAGCATTCTGGTCCCTCTATAATTCGGTATCAGGATGACTTCTGAATTCTTTCAAAATCGTGCGTCAAATTAAGCATATCAAATTACAAGTGGCCTGAATTCTCATATAGCCTGAGACATGTAGGAAACCCATTTCCGGGGTTCGGCCATAATTCCTAAAAGTCCGTACCAAATCCTTTTTCCTAAAGGCGAAGATGTGGTCGGTTAAAATTGGATTAGTCAATTTCATTTNACTCCTCGCCGCGTTTCCAGCCAATTCAAGCACCTACAAACAATCACAAATATGTAAAATTCAAATATTTGAGATATCAAAAAAGAAATAGTAACAAAATTCACCTCAGCTTCAAGGTACTTGTTGACACCCAATTTTGGACCTCCACATTATAAATTAATCATCGAACTTCTTCAATTTTAAACGATAAAATAATTAGTTTTATAAAATTTCAAATAAATATATATATATATATAACATAGTCTTAAGTTATTTTAAATAGATTTGCTACTTTGTGAGTTTTAAATAATATATATCTTTATTAATATTCAAAAATCGCCTCAAAAAAGATTTTAGTTCCACTCAAATATTTGGTTAATTAGTTTAGGAGTTTATATTTTAAATAATTTAGTTTATAATCAAGTTGATTATTTTATTTTGTTAAAATTAAGAAGCTCATTAATTAATTTGTACTAATTCATCTTGTTTAACTTTGGCTGAATTCGCCAATTAAATTCAAATTGGCTAAATTTTCTTCATTCGGTTATAATTGTAATCTTATGTAATTGCAGTTGTAGCCACTTCCTTGCTAATTTCTTCAAACCCTTTAAGGCACCAATTTTGGGTGCCTTCCTCCATTTATTTCCAGTGATTTAGCTGGCCCAAACCCGCTTCTTCCAGTAGCCCATTCCTATTATCCAATTCCCAGCCCAATGTTAACAACAAATACCCTACTCACAAAACAAAAGAAATACATTCCCAATAACAACACACGTACACCAATATACAAATCCAACTCATTACAACCGACATCAGTAATACCAACGCTAACTCCAGCAACGCGTGGACGACGCGAATGACCCTGTACGCGCCCTCTCTTCAACGACACGTGAACACTGCTCCATAATTCTGTCAATTAGACGGAAAGCAGTAGCGGTGTCAACATGCAGAAAGCGTACGCTGAGTTCTCTGTCTCCTTCCTCAGTCGTCCCTATCCGTCGTACAATCGCAGCAGCACGTGATCTCCCCTTTCCCCTTTCGGAATGGGGTTGAAGAACTCGGAAAAAGGGTGTTTCCCTATTTTGGTGCAAGTTTTTGGAGGATTTGAATTTCGAATTGGGCCCTCTCCATCCGAATTTTCCCCCTTTTTCTACCCTAATTTGCTTGTATAAAAACTCTTTTTGCATTTAGTCTTAAGGGGGGGAATTTTTCCTTGAACAAAAAAAATACCTAAACAGCTAGAGCAAAAATACTTTAATACACACTAAATACACTTTGTAAATGAAAGAATAGCTATAGAGAATACATAAGGAATACGGTTGAAAAAGAGGAGAGGGAGTTTCGATATTAGTTCACATACTCGCTCATTCACTCGAATCCGCGGGAATCTTAGTCCGGTGGTGGAAGTGCCACTTCTAGCTCATCTCGTCTTCAGTTTCGCTGCCCCTGAAAAGGTAAACTATTTGGTTCTTCTCGTTTTAGTTGTTTCTCGGAAGCTTGGGGTCGATTTCTTCTTTTTTATTGCTCGAGTTTCTTTCTTCTAGATTTATCAACTATGTTTATTGATAGTTTGATCCGTTTCGAGTTGGATGTGTTTTAGTTTGTTGAAGTTCGAAACATGTTCTTGGGTGTATGCTTAAGATTTGAGTGTTGTTAATAGTTTAAATGTCTTCTGTATTATTCTAAGTCACTAAATTTATCGTGCTATGAGGATCCTACAGTCATTGTCACTCCCATGTATGTTTCTGCTTGGAGTTTCTTTAACCGAATGTGGCTTGTAGTCAGCGATGTCTAATTAGAAACGAGTATATAGCCTGCATTACCTAGATTTTAATATAGTTTCTGATTTCTTAGGTGATAATTTTTATACGCAATAGTGTCGTACTTACATGTTTATTCATGAGCAATTATTAGGATGGTAGAGATGCTTATATATGAAGTCTGTTATGTTGCTGCCAATTTGATTAAACTATTATAAAAATAAAAGGATGTCTTTAAATGATATAATTTCCTGATTTGATTAAATCATTATAAAATAAAAGATGTCTTTTAATGATATACTTTCCCTCTTTTTATGTTGATAGATTTGAACGTGTCATTTCAATAAAACAACGACACTAATTAATTATTTATCTAATTTATACGCATATTTTATTAATACCAAAAAATAATAATAATTTAAAAGTGTATGCGGTACTTCATTTTATCTTATTTTCATACACCTATCATAATATATTGCAAAGGTTAAATACATAATAATATTACAATACCCAGTTTACTAATTAAGTTTGTTCTGCGTTGCTTAAGCATGAGTATCTTTTCCTATAATTTTGCCCTTTTTAATAACTTTCAAAGCTGCTTGTCACTTGCCCCTCCTTCAAATTACTACTATGTATTAAGCTTTGGGACCGCAATATTGAAATGGTTACCATAGATATAGCAGTAGCCTTAATTTTCGGCAGTTGGGATCTTATACGTTGGAAATTTGGCATTCAATGATCAAATGCCATTGTGATTTACATGTCTTCTATCAACTTGTTTCTTTTTTTTGTAAGCTCGGACAAGTCTTTTCTTTTGGGTCTAAAATTATTAGTGTTCAGCGTCATGGAATTAATGTTAACAACTTAGTTTCCCCACTTCTCATCTTTCATTGTCTGACTGCTTAGCATAATGTGTCTTGATCAAGTATTTACCTTTTTTTTTCTAACTAAGGATCGCAATTAGTGTAGTGTGACATTGTTAGCTAAGTTACTGCTAGTTGTTTGCTATATTGATAAGTTGTGCTCATTTTTGATACATTCATTATTTAGTGATTGGCTTTGATATATTATTGCGGGTTACTAATTCTCATTTTTGTGTTTGCATGTGAAATCTACCCGGGTCCTCTGGACCCTCTCCTTGCATTCCCCTTCGGGCCATGGAGGCCCAATTCTATTTTTATCCGAGCCAGCCTATAAAAATTGACGAACAGGTCCCAAAGTTGAAAGACACAACAGATCAGGAAATTGAAAGATTGGGTTTTAAAGGGCCCACTCTTTTTTTAAGAAATTGTATTTTGTTACTTTGGGCCTAAGCCCCCCTTATCTTGCTTATTATTATTTTGTTAATTATTAGGACAGGTGAAAAAATCGGGTCTAAGGCCCAACGAACAATATTTTTGTTATGTTAGACTAAGACAGGTGCAGGTGATTCGAATGGGCCTTCGGCTCAGAAGAAGATTAGGCCCAAGTACTGGCCCAGGCGAACAGTAAACCAGACTTGGGCCCATTTTTCCTTCTTTACTTTGTTATATCTGTTTACCTGTCGATATTTGTTGTTAGTCTTAAGGTTAATAAGATTTAATTCCCCGAAAGATAGTCATTCTAAACTAGTCTTCTAAAAATTAACTAATTAAATACTCGTTTCCTATAATACTAAAACATAATCTATCAAAATGTTTAACTTAGATAATATTTCATTATTTTTCTATTAAAATAGTTCTAACTATAAAATAGTTCAATTTTGCAAGTTAAACTAAGTTAAAATTATTTTAGCCAAATAATTAATCGTCGGATAACCGCATTAGCGGGTGTTCTAGATGCTTTTAAACCCTTCCTAGAACACTAATATGAACCCCCGAACTCCTTATATTTTCAATTGATTCCCTGTTTTAATCTATTGAAAAAAAAATAGTTTTTCTTGATTTTTCTTTAAAAATTAAGTGGCGACTCTTAAAACCAGTCCAAAATATATTTTCATAATAAAACAGTACTCAAGCACAGCAACAAGGAAGACCGGAGCTTTGGCACCGGCACGTTTGACGTACTTTTCGGCTTTGAGGAACCGGGCGATATAACCAACTGGGAATTCGAGACCGGCTTTGCTGTTGCGGGATGAGACTTTTTTTTTGTAGAAACGGAACCAATGTTTTTCCTTTGCCTGTCATTTGTTATTTTTCCTCTACTCCAAAAAAAAAAAAATGTTTTTTGATCGATAGAAACGAGAGAGAAGTGAGTTGTTGTGTGGAAGTGAGTTCCTATGCAATCCCACTTTGATATGTTATAGCTCGAGTTATAACCCAACCAATGAAAAGAAAATCACGATGATTGAACTTATACTTCATAGGATGAAAGAACTAATCAACGGTGGATAATGATGCTAACACATGTAACATTTAACCCTGTAAGAATTATGATGAGTTTGTTGTCAAAAAAAGAATTATAGTTAATTTATTGCCCAAAAAAAGGATTGTGATGAGTTTGTAGCCAAAAAGAAAGGGATTATGATGATAATCTTTTTTTTTTGGCAACAAACTCATTATAATCCTTTTTTTTAAAAAAAAAATTAATCATATACAATCTTTCTTTTTTCAACAAAGTCATCATAATCCTTGAAAGCAATTAAATGTATCAACATCATTATCCACCCGTTGATTTGCTATATCATCCAACGACGTATGAGTCTAATCTTCGTGATTGTCTTCTCATTGACTGGGTTACAACTTCTGTTGGGCTATAAAATATCAAATTTGGATTGCCTTAGAAACTCACAAACACACAACAATTCACGTCTCTCTCGTTTCCATCGATCAAAAAGCAAAACTTCTCATTGTAATTCCCACACACAGTTGGATATCCGCAGTCTGCAATGGAGTCTGTCAATAGTTCATCCCCTGTCCAAGATGATCCTTCCCAGTGATACAACCCTTAAGTGTCCATCTATTAGGACCGAAATAAGCAGGTGTAATGCGGAAGCTAGCAAAGCAAACCTCGAAAAACCACAAGTAAGAAGACAAACGAGAAACACACCAAAAGAGACAGATTTAACGTGGTTCGGTCAATCGACCTACGTCCACAAAGGAGATGAGCAATCCACTATAAATATGAGAGTACAAAATATAGAGAGAAACAACCTCAAACAATTCACTCGGAATACAAGGAGGTACACAAAATTCTCCCCCATAACCGCAACTCTCAAAACCCTAGGACTACATTGTGAAAGCTAATAAGTTAGAAGGAACAAGCCTATATTTATAGAGTCCTAAAACCTTTCCTACAAGAAAAGGACTAGTCAAAATATTAAAATCTTTTCCTAAAAGGAAAACTTATTTATGGTAAGAAATCAGGGCAAATAACCCCAACACCATCAACCTAAAATTTCATGAATCTACCTGGTTCTTTACTTTTGAATGATATTCCTTTGGTGTAGAGAATAGCAGAAGAAAGGTATAATCGAGAAACCTTCTGCTAGCCCAAGATCGTTAACTAAGACCAAAAGATTCAATTTAAAAGAGGAAGAAGGAGAATGTGTATTTTAAATAAGAGAACTTTGTTATGAAAGAACATTGTTTAATTGCTTTCAAATTGGGTTGAATACAAATGACAATGGCCACCCCTATTCTATTTATACTTGTGTAGGGATGCTTCTAGAAACTATTCTAGATACATCTATAAAAAAAAATCTAGAAAACCTCATCTTTTAACTGTCTAACAAGAATCTAGATTATTCTATACTTTTACTATAAATATCTAAATTATCTAGAACATCTACACATTTCTTAGATACTACACTAGGCTATTCTAGACTTTTCTAGATAAATCTCGAAGAATCATTGGACTATTTTCAGCTATTATGCAATCAAAATGCAATTATCTCGAAGAACAAAAAGGTGTGTTGTGCCTAATACCTTTAGTTTGATCAGTATATGTCTTACTTCGACCCTCTTCAATCAACATGAAGAGGGACCTCATGGAAACTTCTTCAATGTATTACTATTATCATACTATTTTTTTTAATTTTTTTTTTTACTTCTACACTCTTTTCCAACCGCTCAATATTGACTAGAGACAGCAAACATACGACTCAATTTAATTGGTGGTTTAAAGTCAAAATGTGATTTCAAATTATTTAATAAATGAAAAAATAGGTCTAGAAATGTCCCATTATGCCCTTCTTTGATAGTTTAGCTCAAATATATCTTTGCTACTCTATAGTTGGTCCAAATATGCCCTCAGTAATTTAAGGACATATTTGAACCAATTGAGTGATAAGGGCGTATATAGATTTAACTATAAACTAAGTACATATCTGCACAATTTCAAATATTTTAAGGACATAATTGAATATTCTACTTCACTCTAACTAACAGATGCTAACTAAAACCAACACTTAGGGAAAGTTGTACAAGTAACCAAATCCTTCACAATAACTAATTCATTTATTACAGTTTTTGCACTATTAATTATTTATAACTAATACTTGTATAAATCATTATTACTAATTTCCGATTACAATCATATATATATATATATATATATATATATATATAAAATCCTATATCAAGTTAAATAAATGTGCAAACATAAATTCAGGACCATCTTAACCCCTAGGTCACTAAAGCATCGCTTGGGGCCACATATTTTTTGAGGGCCCCATTTTCAAAAAAAAATAATTACTTATATATATGTTATTTAAAAAAAATAAAATTATATGTACTATGAGTGCTATGATTTCTACTAAGGAAATTGCATATGAGATGAATATAAACCTGGATTTCGTAAGAAATAATTTAATTAGAGTTGATTACTTTACATATATATGTAGAGTAGATCAAACTATTTTTTTCACTTCAAAATAGATTTGAAACAATTGAAGCATATCAAACTATTTTTGAATTCTTATTTAGTGGTAAAATATTGAGATCACTAGATGATGAGAATTTTAAAAAATATTGTCTTAACCTTGAACTTTCTTTAATACATAATAGTTAATCTATATTGATGATTTAGATTTATTTTTTGAACTAAAAGTGTTAAGAGAAATATATAATACAAGTAGAAGATAGTAATCTAATGAAAATACTCAATCAAATAAAAAGACTTGATTCCTTTCCAAATACACAAAATGAATTTAACTCAATTACATTACCCTTAGAGAATACTTTTCCAGATTCCACTTCATATTACTTATAGAATAATGTTAACAGTTCTTGTAACTGTTGCCTCAGCCGAAAGAAGCTTTTTCGAAATTAAAATTGATTAAATCTTCTTTAAGATCAACAATGTCTTAAGAAAGATTGAATGAATTATTTATATTATCATTTGAAAAGAAATTATTAAAATAAATTGATTATAAAATAGTACTTAATGATTTCACATCTAAAATAGCTAGAAAAGTAGATTTTAAATAAAAATATATATGATGGAAAAAAAAAATAGGATCTCTCTCTTAAGTTTCGCTTTAGGCCCCTAATGCTGTTGAGTCGGCCCGGCATAAATTTAATTTCAAATATGTAGTATGAATATCTAGTATATAGAAGATTTGTCTTTTATATATAATAATTCTCTTTGCCGGCCATTATAATTAGTTTTTCTTCTTTTTTCTTGCCAGCCTGTATATTATTAGAATTCGTCCCTTATTGGTCCATTTGTCTAGGACTGGCTATTAAGTGATATTATTATTCAGAAATAATATTCTCAAGTAAAAACTAGAATTCATTTTGGAAATGAACAACAATAATATAGTGAAATTTTATAAAATGAATCTGGAAAGAATAGAGCACTGCACGCATACCTTATAGCTATCTGGTGGAGGTAATGAGACTGTGTCTAAAAAATCATCTACTTAAATAGCATTAGCAATAAGAGGAACAAGTTATATTTTTGCAAAATTTCAGATCAACACTAAATCAAAACATAATAATAATTAAATTGTGTGCTAACCTCTTTTAATTAATTTCCTTTTTAAAAATTAACAATAAAAATTTCGAGAATAAGGTTCATTATTGACCATTTCAGAAGATAATGTTTACAAATAAAACAAAATTCCGGTTCTAGTGGTCACATCCCCTTTTTGTCCTAAATAGCTATACCTATTAAAATTTCTATTTTATATTTAATGAAATAATTTGTAATTATAAATATAATACTTGTTTTAAATTATACATTTTAATTAATTTTTTAACTTCATATTTGGTCAAACGGTACTACCTAAATTTGAACGTAAAGAGTACGCATGTGTAATGGAATGAGAATATTCATCCCAAGTGCAAAAATTATACTTTATTTGTTTCACTTATGTGTCTTATTTACTTTTTAGTTTGTTATATAAGATAGTCACAAGATCCAAGAATTTTTCTTTTATATTACACATTTTTTTGTTTAAGGTAACAAGATAATTAAGAAGTTTTTCTTATTTTTTAAAATTTTTTGTGTTTAATCAAATTAATATATATATATATATATATATATATATATATATAATGGGGTCAGAGGTGATCTATGTATATTCCATTCCAAAACAAAATAGTTAACCATAGAGATGGAAATAATACTCACCTCAATTGCAATATCAATTTGTGCAATTTTTCTTGGGATTTGTGCATGGAGATTCTTGAATTGGTTATGGTTAAAACCAAAGAAATTAGAGAAATATCTAAGGCAACAAGGTTTAAATGGAAACTCATACAAATTATTTTTTGGAGACTTGAAAGAAGGTTATATGATTTCTAAAGAAGCAAAGTCTAAACCAATGAACTTCTCTCATGATATTACACAAAGAGTTTCTCCTCTCCTCCATAAAACGTTCACCAAATATGGCAAGTATAGCTCAAATTTTTTCAATTTCGATATATTGTCAAATCTCTCTATAACAATAATGTTTTACTATAATAATCAAGTTTATTTTGGTAACCGGCGTTTCTATTATGTTATAACGGCAAGAAACATATTCAAACAAACGATACTGTTATAAACTATATACACAACTTATTTTACCATACATTCCATACTATTTGAAAAAATTACAAAAATCTTTAATTTCCTCACTCTCTCTCTTATTATCGAATACATAACTCTTACGCGATGATCGGGGAGCGAGCATTGATCGGGACATGTGTGTTTGTGTATCAACAAAGGTAATGTATCGGGACAGGTGTGTCTTCTATCAACAAAGGTAATGTATCGGGATAGGTGTGTCTTGTATCAACAAAGGTAATGTACCGAGACATGATGTATCGGGACGTTGAGTGATGTATCCGAAATCCTTAAATTTTAAGAAATTTTTGTAATTTGGAAAAGAGTATGGATATGATGTAATTAGCTCTTAACACTATAAAATTTGTGTAATTTTTAATTTAATTTTTGAGACAAAAAGCCAAATATTTTTAAAAAATCTCACATTATTAATTTTATTTATTATGAATTATTATTTGTAGCTATTTTTAAATAGTTTAACACTAATTATTTCAGGTAAAATTGCCTTTACATGGTTTGGACCCAGACCAGTTGTGTTAATCAATGATGCTGAAATGGTGAAGGATATTTTCTCAAAACCTTACATTTTTGTGAAGCCAGAGAATTATCACATAATTAAGCTACTAATTAAAGGATTAGCAACAGCTAACAAGGATATTTGGTCAAGACATCATAAAATTATCAATCCTGCTTTTCACCTTGAAAAGCTTAAGGTTAGTTAATTTATACACCATCTGTACTAATTTAAGTGTCTTAGTTTGACTGGTTACCGTGTTTAAGAAATAAATAGAGATTTTTTAATTGTATGATATTAAATTAAAGATATGTGTAGTCTTTTAAATAGTGTAATATTAAACTTGTCATGTTTAGTAATGTTGAAATTGAAAAACTAACTAAATATAGAAAGAGTTGGCTCTTTCTGAGACATACCAAAAAAAAGACTCTTAAATTGGGAGGAATGGGTAGTATTTATTGAAGTGTGTATGACTCAGTCAAATGAGCGTTTTGGATCAGATTTGGATGGGTTAAAGAAAAGGATATTTACAATATTAAATAAATTAAAAAATATATTATAATGGAAAAATAGCAAAATTATATTTTTTATAATGATGATAATTAGGTTAAAAAGAATTTTTCCAAAGAAAATTAAAATAAAGAAGACAAGTATAATATCATAAATCACAAAGAAAGCAATTACGAAACCAAACTTGAAGAGAGGTTTATGTAGCTCTATCCTTTTAGTTTTTTCAGCTATAATAATTTTATGAGAAATTAGTTTAACCAGAATTACTTTAATGATACAAAACAAACATAAATGACTTTAGTAGATAATTTGTTTATAATCGAGTGACTATACATACAAGTTATTCATTCAGTATTGTGTGATTATTTCATCTAAAAATATAAATTGTTACAGAAAATAAATTTTGTTTATTTTGTCCGTAGATTATGGTACCAATATTTTACTCATGTTGTTGTGACATGGTGAGGAAATGGGAGAAAATTGTCACAGAAAATGGATCATATGAGTTGGATTTATGGCCAAATCTTGAAATTTTGACTTCAAATGCACTTTCAAAAGCTGCATTTGGATCAAATTATGAAGAAGGTAAAAAAATATTTGATCTTCAAATGGAACTCAGTGAGCTAGTTATGAAATCATTTCCCCTTCCAGGAGCAAGGTAAAATTACCACTACATACATAGATTGTGTAATATATAATTTACGAGGTTAAATTCACGTATAATCATTGAGCTTTATTCACAGTAACAGTAAAATTATAAAATTATTTTGAAGTAACTTAACTTTGTATACTAGTATAACAATAAAGTCACCTAACTTTATACACTATATCAATAAATTAATTTTGATTACTTAATGTGACAAACGAAACTTATAATATATATAGGCAAAATTTCACTATTTTAATAAAGTGACAAATTAATTTTGAAACTTCACAAAAATAGTAAAAAGAAGTTCAGTGACTATACGTGAAATTAGTCGTACTCCTATGTCTATTGACAACTTTATTTTTAACTTTACTGTAGTCTTTTACCGACTAAAACAAATCGAAGGGTGAAGGAGATTGCTAAACAAGTGAGAAGTTCAATCCAAGGTATTATTACTAAAAGGTTGAAGGCAATGGAGCGAGAAAATGCTGGAATTAGTTACGATGATTTACTTGGAGTATTATTAGAATCGAATTTGAGGCAAATTAAAGAAGGTGTAAACAAGAATTTGGGGATGAGTATGGAGGAAGTTATTGAAGAATGTGAGTTTTTTTATTTTGCTGGGCATGAATCTACCTCAGTTCTGATAATGTGGGCAATAATTTTATTGTCTAAGCATTTGGACTGGCAAGAACATGCTAGACAAGAGATTTTACAAGTTCTTGGTGACAAAAAACCAGACTTTGATGATTTATCACGATTAAAAATTGTAAGTTTCCCTTCATTAAATTTCGGTGTCAAATTAAGCCCATAATCATATAATTCGCCCAACTCACCTAGACTTGGGCGGGTTGGACTTGATCTTAAGTTAGTTCATATGGGATGTGAGGGTCGCTCTGAATCCCATCCCNCCCCCCCCCCCCCCCCCCCAAAAAAAAATAAAAATAAAATTAGTTCATACAAAAGCTTATGCTAGTTTGGGCTAATTTACACTCTAATTTACCTATATTGAAATATTGTTATTTTCATAGAGTTTCATGTTGGTGTAATATAGACACTTTTCATACATGTAATTGAAATATTGTCATTTTCATAGAGTTTCAAATTTCAGAATATTGCTATTTTTAAAAAATGGGATCATCGAAAAGTGGTCAATTAATTTCTCCCGAGTTAGGTTGGTTGTGTTATGATTCATAAACGAATTCACCTTAACTACTCAAATATTGGACGGGTTATAGCACATTCAGTTTACTTTAACCTGTCCAATATATGTAACTCAATCCACTTATTTGACATGATCTCTTTTTTTCACAGGTCAATATGATTCTTCTTGAGACTCTTAGGCTATATCCACCAGGAGTCATGTTTGCAAGAGTCCTTGGAGAAACAACAAAATTGGGAAATATAACTTTACCTTGTGGAGTTCAAGTCAATATACCTACACTTTTCGTTCATCGTGACCAAGAAATATGGGGAAATAACGCAAATGAATTCAACCCAGAAAGATTTAGTGAAGGTGTTGCAAGTTCAACAAATGGAAAATTTGGTTATTTCCCATTTGGATTTGGTCCTCGAGTTTGCATTGGACAAAACTTTGCTATGTTAGAAGCTAAAATCGCGCTTGCCATGTTTTTACAACATTTTACATTTGACATTTCTCCATCTTATGTACATGCTCCTTATCTTGTGGTGACACTCCAAGCTCAGTATGGAGCACAAGTAATACTACGTAAAGTTGTAAAGTCTGCATAACTTCAACTTGCTTGAAATCGAGGCATAGTAATAGTTATTTTGGAATTTGACCAGTTCGCGTCTCATAATGTATGTGGTCAACCAAATTAATAGCATTCACATGGTGAATTTGGTAATGTAGCTTTAACATTGACTATATAAAAAAGATGAGACAAATCTAGTTAAGAAAAATTCCTTAACATCGATCATTCAACCTAAACAAATTACATGTA
>NW_026027283.1:33393-34905 GCF_019186545.1 Solanum stenotomum | reverse complement strand
ATTACCTTGAATTATGCCTCTTTTGTCATAGGCTCGTAGCTCACAATCTGTAATTGAAGATAAAATTGTGGAGATAATGTGTCTATTTATAGATGTCATATGGTGGGAATAACATCATTCTCCTAGTTTAGTTACAATTCCTTTTTGGCTAGGGCAATAAAACATGTATATAAATATTGAAATTGAGTAGGATTACAATTCCTAGTTCAATTACAATTCTTTTTTTGACAAAGATAATAAAATATATATATGAGTATGAAATTGAGTAGGATTATAATTCCTAGTTCAATTATAATTCATTTTTTTAACTAAGGCGATTGGTCACTTCGAATAAAACTAGGAAGGGTTGGTGGCGTTGAAATAATTTGTTGCCTAATCCTTGACAAATTTGAAGACATGAAACGGTGGCTCTATCACAAATCCTATATTAAAAAAATAAAATAAAGGAAAATTAAAATGTGGGCCCTTATATTAGCTCCCTCCGTCCAAAAGACCATCTGAAGTATATGCCTAAAGTTTTGGCAGTATAATATGTATATATATACTTTTAATATTGATTGAAATCTTCCAAGCAATCAGTGAAATGTTAAATAAATAAATTGCATGGATTAGTTTATTTTATTTGACTCAAGATCAATTTAGTAACCGGTTAATGCTTCAAGCCTAGTCTTTAAAAGATAAAATATCTCGCCAAGACTTGAAGCAGGGGGCATTTGTAATCATTTAAAATTTATTAAATATAAATTTATAAAATGATTCGAATTATATTAAATTCATTAATATATTAGTCCAAATAAATTATTGATTAATATAATTGGGTTAATTATTCAAGTCCAATAAATATGGATTTAATTAAAGTCAAAATTAATTGATTTGGGCTACAGTAGATTGAGCCCAATTTGCTAAGTCCAATGTCATATTTTCCTGGAGGCCCATTTTTTGGTGCCACGTGGGCAAATGAAGTGGCATGCCAAGTCAAACAAGAAGCCAATAGGATCATGACATGTGTCAAAGATGACAAGCCCGCTCCATAAAGTCCATATGTCATGTCACTTAAATCTGATTGGCCGAAGGAAATTCTGTTCCAATCACAACTCCTCTATTCTAAAACTATAAATAGGGGTCTTCATAATTCAAAAAGAAGACAGAAAATTCTAAACAAGAAGCTAGAGAAAATCCGTGGTACAAACGTCATAAAATTCTCTATAAAGCTACAAGTTTAAGAATTCAAGCATTCAAGTTCAAGAACGATCAAGATCAAGACTATCAGGTTCAAGAACAAGCTCGAAGCCCTTGAATTCAAGCAAAAGTCAAGATTAAGATAAAGTTCAAAGTTCAAATTCATCAAAGATTCAAGAACAAGCTTTAAAGCCCTTGAATCATATTTGAAAAGGCGAATTCAGAGGGATCATAGAGATTGTAACACTCGCACTTTGAAATAATAAATACGATTGTTGCTATAATTTTCCGTTCTTGATTATTGTTTTCTCGACGCGAATTTTATTGTCTACA
>NW_026027283.1:27315-32896 GCF_019186545.1 Solanum stenotomum | reverse complement strand
AATAGAACTAATTGCATAAATGCATTTGTTTGTTATAACATAATTATAATACAATTTCATGCGTTATGTTTAATTAAACAAACTTTAGTTAACAATAAAAACTAAATAAACCTTTTTTAGATGGACATGTGGATAAACTTTATATTTTACAAATTAAATATATGTGTAGGTAAGAAATATAATTTTTTAAATATTTTTTACTAGGTATTTTAAAAAGGGAAAAAGGTCTGATATACCCCTCAACTTTGTCATTTGAAGTCGATATGCCCCTCGTTATGTAAGTGGCTCATATATACCCTACTATTATATAAATGACCCACATATACCCTTTTCCTCTAATGAAAGTGAAAAAAAAATAATTTTAATTTAATTTTTTAATTATATGTATAATTCATATAGGTTATATTTGATCCTCCTCACACATATTTTTTTTTTAATTTTTGTTTTAAGGAAAAAAATTAAATTTATTATTTTGGTGGTCAAATTTATTTATGTTTCACTAATTTTCTTGTAAAAATTATTAGAGATGTCCCAATATTTTTTTATAAATACAAAAACTAAATTACAATATAGCCAAATTTTTAATTATAATATAGCCACAAAAATATTAATTTTAATTTTTTTTTCTTTACACTAAAAAATGAAAGAAGAAAATAAAATAAGAATAAGAAACTCAAATAATGATAATCAAAGAAGTCAAAAAATAATTAATGTATGAAGAAAAATAAAATATACCTTGAACACCCCTACGTCATTATTTTTTGAAATTAAGAGTCAAAAATATAAATTTAAAACTAATTTTTTCACTTCCGTTAGATATATGTGAGCTTCTTTTGTAGCGGTAGGAATATATGTGAGTCATTTATATAACAGTAAGTTAAGGGGTACTATATCAAGCATTTTCCCTTTTAAAATTATATCACGCAATCGTTTATTTCTTTAACTTACGCAAACGTACCCATCTTAATTATAAGGCAAATAAACTAAATTACAAAAAATAAAAGACAAACGAACTTGTGGATGTCTCACTTTTAAAATGAATAACATATTTTCTTATTTGATAAATGTTTAATAATAATATCAATATTTTACTTATGTTGGGTCTCATTTATTTGACCAAAAGTTTATAAAGATATACTATTCTATTTTAAAAGTTTATTTATTTTAATGATAGTTTTGGAATCTTGCAAAGTCTTTCTATATTTTTTAAACTTCGTACCTAGTCAAACTGCATCACATAAATTGAGATGGAAAGAAAATTGTTAGTGCAAAAAAATTGAATTTGCTCCGAGGATACATAATTAATGTGGTGTGGAAGGGCAAAGCAATAGAAAGGATGGTCCCTCGCGCGAACTATATTTTTTTTTGTAAAAAACCATTATATTTCCTCCGTTCATCTTTGTTCAGTATTGACTTGGCACACTCCTTAAAAACACTAAACAAAATGCAATTTTACTACTCCCTCCGTCCCATTTTATGTGAGGTAGTTTTATTTGGAGTTTAAGAAAGAATGGAAGACTTTTAAATTTTGTGGTCCAAAATGAATGATAGAAATTTGTGTGGCTGTAAATCATTTCATTAAAGGTAAAATAGACATTTTATCGTTAAATTGTTACTTAATATAAAAATGTATCATTCTTTTTAGACTGACTAAAAAGGAAAGTCTGTCATATAAATTGGGACAGAGAATCACAAGTAAAAATGAACAGAGGGAATATTATTATTACCTATTTCTCTATAGTGTTTTGGCCGGGGAAAGGAAATAGATTAAATAGTGAGAAAAAACAAATACTGATTTGTAAATAATATATTTCGATAATATTTGCAAACACTGTAGCATATCCAAACGGCTATAAGCTAAGACAATTTCAATGGGAAACAACAATATTTAAGGTTTTCGTCTCCATTTTTATCTCTAATTTTCACAATTCTCTCCATAAAATATCCTCTAGCTTTGTCTCTTAGTATTTGGAACGGCGGGGCAGATTACGAGTTCCACTGAATTCACTATCTTTAGTTCAAATATTGTATCACATGCAAAATCAATCTCATAACTTTTTTTGTAGGCAGAAGGAAAGAGAAAACGAGCGAAAATGAAGTGGAGCGAGGGGTGGGAGGATCTACTTGGAATTGGCTGTCAGTGAATCCCAAGTATGACATAGATAGAGAAAAGAAAATCTCATACATGCCGATTCTTAAAATTTATCTTAATATATACAAATTAATCTAGAAGTCAGTAACTTAAAATACAAAATTCAGAACCTATAAACTTCAAATTCTGGCTCTACTTTAGTTAAAATACAAGGTATCTAGATTTCAGCAAATATGTAGATTTCCTTGTTGTCTTATATATGAGTTATAATTAAATATATGTGTATGTAAGAAATATAATTTTTTTTACTAGGTATTTTAAAAAGGGAAAAAGGTTTGATATGTCTTTCAACTTTGTCATTTAGAGTCGATATACCCTTCGTTATGTAAGTGGCTCATATATACCCCACTATTATATAAACCTTTTCCTTTAATGAAAGTGAAAAAAATAAATTTAATTTAATTTTTAAATTTTTATTTTTTTAAAAAAAAAAATAATAAAATAAAATAATATATATATATATATAAAATCCATATGGGGTATATTTGATCCTCCTCACACATATTATTTTTTTTACTTTTTGTTTCAACGACTAATTTAGCTATTATTTTGGTGGTCAAATTTATTTATGTTTCACTAATTTTCTTGTAAAATTTATTATAGATGTCCCTTTTTTTACAAATACAAAAACTAAATTACAATATAGCCGAAAAAATAGTTTTAATTATAATTTAGCCACAAAAAAATTAGTTTTAATTTTTTTTTCTTTACACTAAAGATGAAAGAAGAAAATAAAATAAGAATAAGAAACTCAAATAATGATAGTCAAAACAATTTATGTATGAAAAAGATTAAAATATACCTTGAACACCCCTACGTGTTTTTTTTAAAAAATGAGAGTAAAAAATATAAATTTTAAACTAATTTTTCACTTCCATTAAATGAAGGGTATATGTGAGCTCCTTTTGTAATTGTAGGAGTATATGTAAGTCATTTATATAACAGTAAGAGTATATATGCACTACTTTTATAACGGGGATATATCAACTCTAATGACAAAATTAAAGTATATATCAAACTATTTTCCCTTTTAAAAATATATCACGCAATCGTTTATTTGTTAACTTACCCAAACGTACCCATCTTATAAGACATAAACTAAATTACAAAAAATGAAAGACAAACGAACTTTTGGATGTAAAGCATTAGCCTTTCTTCTAATCTCAATTTATACAAAATACTTTCTTTTTTACCCAATTTAAAAATGAATAACATATTTCCTTAGTTGATAAATATTTAATAATATTATCAATATTTTACTAGTGTTGGGTCTTACTTATTTGACAAAAAGTTTATAAAGATATATTATTCTATTTAAAAAATTTATTTATTTTAATGATAGTTTTGGAACCTGTGAAGTCTTTTCATATTTTTTAAACTTCGCATCTAGTCAACATCACATAAATTGAGAGGGAAAGAGTATTGTTAGTGCAAAAAAAATGTTTTTTTTTTTTAAAACAACCATTATATTTCCTTCATCCATCTTTACTTATTCAGTATTGACTTGGCACACTCCTTAAGAAGCACTAAATAGAATGCAATTTCACTACATCACAAGTAAAAATATACGGAGGGAGTAGTGAGTTGGCCGGGAAATGAAAATAGATTAAATAGTGGGAAAAAAACAATTATTGATTTGTAAATAATATATTTCGATAGTATTTGCAAATAATGTAGCATATTCAAACATCTATAAGCTAAGACAATTTCAATGGGAAACAACAACATTTGAGGTTGTATGGTCCTTTTCGTCTCCATTTTTATCTCTAATATTCACAATTCTCTCCATAACATATCCTCTAGCTTTGTCTCTTAGTATTTGGAACGGCGGGGCAGATTATGAATTCTACTGAATTCACTATCTTTAGTTCAAATATTATATCGTCCTTAAAATTTATCTGAATGTACAAATTATTAATCTAGAAATCAGTAACTTAAAAAGACCAGAATTCAGATTCTATAAACTTTAAATTCTGGCTCTACTTTAGTTAAAATACAAGGTATCTAGATTTCTACAAATATGTAGATTCCCTTGTTGTTGTCTTATCTATGAGTTAAAATTATATGTTTAATTAAAACAAAGGTCATAAACCTGTCTGATACCAAAAATTAAAAAAATGGAGACCCTCAATAACATGATTATAGCAACAATTTTTGTTACAATTTTGTTGGTATATACATGGAAAGTGTTGAATTGGGCATGGTTTAGGCCAAAAAAATTGGAGAAGTTTCTTGGACAACAAGGCTTATGTGGGAATTCTTATAGGCTACTACATGGAGACTTGGAAGAGTTCTCTAAGAGCATCAAGGAAG
The DNA here is from genome assembly GCF_019186545.1 of Solanum stenotomum. Classification (NCBI taxonomy): domain Eukaryota; kingdom Viridiplantae; phylum Streptophyta; class Magnoliopsida; order Solanales; family Solanaceae; genus Solanum; species Solanum stenotomum. The sequence goes on along the minus strand of NW_026027283.1, from coordinate 28,431 downwards.
CACAATCCAAGCCTATTAATAATCTTTCAAATGATATAGCACCAAGAATCATTCCTTATTTTATTCAAACCATTAATAAATATGGTAAGTCTTCTAAAATTAGAAGCAAATTTGAACTTTATGAGTTCAAAGGCTATTGATTCCGCTAGACTATTGTGTTTTTTGTGTTCAAGATTTAATGTGTATGTATTTAGTTGATTTCTTAACACATATACAGAGTTTGAGTCAAAACTATTGTCGGTTGAACTCATAGCTTATACTACTCTCCCAATTTATGTGTCATATATACTTCCCTGTTAAATCTGCCTCAAAAAACAATGTTGTACTTCTTTATTTAGAGACAATTTTAACTTCAATTTTTCCGTCTTATTCTTAATGAGATTGATTTGTAGCCACACAAATGTGTATGACTTATTTAAGACCATGAGTTTCAAAACTCTTTCTTTCTTTCTCAAACTCAGTCACTACAACAAAAACAACTTTTAACGGCAATAAGTAGACACATTAATAAAGAGTGTTAAAGTCTTTACCGGCATTAGTTAAGTGTCATTAGATCCAATGTCGTTAAAGGCTTTAGGTACATATACAAAGAGCACTTGAGCTATTATCGTTAATTAATTGCCGTTAAAGATCATTTTTGATGTAGTAAGTGTCCAATCAACCAGGGGGGGAGCTAGTAAGGGTTTGGAAAATTACACTGTTTATATTGGTTAAAATTATTTTTATGTATATATAGTAGATGTTGAACTCCCTTCTACGTACTTCTTCATATTTTGAACCTCTTAATGAAAATTCTGGCTTTAAGTTGTGAATGGAAGCTTTTGTGGACTCAAAAAGATTGTGTTTATATGCAGGGAAAAATTGTTTTGTATGGTTTGGGCCAAAACCAATGATACTAATAATGGAAAGTGAACAAATTAGAGAGATATTTGCTAAGAATTATGTTTATCAAAAGCCTCACCACAACAATCCAGTGGCCAATTTGTTGGCTAGAGGCATAGCAAACTATGAAGAAGATAAATGGGCAAAACATAGAAAGATCTTAAAACCAGCTTTCCACATGGAGAAGTTGAAGGTTCTACTCTACCTTATTTTGTCTACACACATTTTTTTTTT
>NW_026027283.1:11685-27264 GCF_019186545.1 Solanum stenotomum | reverse complement strand
TATCGTCCTTAAAATTTATCTGAATGTACAAATTATTAATCTAGAAATCAGTAACTTAAAAAGACCAGAATTCAGATTCTATAAACTTAAAAAGACCAGAATTCAGATTCTATAAACTTTAAATTCTGGCTCTACTTTAGTTAAAATACAAGGTATCTAGATTTCTACAAATATGTAGATTCCCTTGTTGTTGTCTTATATATGAGTTAAAATTATGTGTTTAATTAAAACAAAGGTCATAAACCTGTCTGATACCAAAAATTAAAAAAATGGAGACCCTCAATAACATGATTATAGCAACAATTTTTGTTACAATTTTGTTGGTATATACATGGAAAGTGTTGAATTGGGCATGGTTTAGGCCAAAAAAATTGGAGAAGTTTCTTGGACAACAAGGCTTATGTGGGAATTCTTATAGGCTACTCCATGGAGACTTGGAAGAGTTCTCTAAGAGCATCAAGGAAGCACAATCCAAGCCTATTAATATTCTTTCAAATGATATAGCACCAAGAATCATTCCTTATTTTATTCAAACCATTAATAAATATGGTAAGTCTTCTAAAATTAGAAGCAAATTTGAACTTTATGAGTTCAGAGGCTATTGATTCCGTTAGACTATTGTGTTTTTGGTGTTCAAGATTTAATCTATATGTATTAAGTTGATTTCTTAACACATATACATAGTTTGTGTCAAAACTATTGTCTGTTGAACTCATAGCTTATACTATACTCTCCCAATTTATGTGTCATATATACTTCCCTTTTAAATCTGCCTCAAAAAACAATGTCGTACTTCTTTATTTAGAGACAATTTTAACTTCAAGTTTTCCGTCTTATTCTTAATGAGATTGATTTGTAGCCACACAAATGTGTATGACTTATTTAAGACCATGAGTTTCAAAACTTTCTTTCTTTCTCAATTTCAGTCACTACAACAAAAACAACTTTTAGCTGCAATGAGTAGACACATTAATAAAGAGTGTTAAAGTCTTTATCGGCATTAGTTAAGTGTCATTAGATCCAATGTCGCTAAAGGCTTTAGGTACATATACAAAGAGTGCTAATTGCCGCTAAAGATACATATTTAGCGGTAATTGAGCTATTATCGTTAATTAAATGCCGTTAAAGATCATTTTTGATGTAGTAAGTGTCCAATCAACCAGGGGCGGAGCTAGTAAGGGTTTGGAAAATTACACTGTTTATATATGGTTAAAATTAATTTTATGTATATATAGTAGATGTTGAACTCCCTTCTATTTCTTCATATTTTGAACCTCTTAACGAAAATCCTGGCTTTAAGTTGTGAATGGAAGCTTTTGTGGACTCAAAAAGATTGTGTTTATATGCAGGGAAAAATTGTTTTGTATGGTTTGGGCCAAAACCAATGATACTAATAATGGAAAGTGAACAAATTAGAGAGATATTTGCTAAGAACTATGTTTATCAAAAGCCTCACCACAGCAATCCAGTGGCCAATTTGTTGGCTAGAGGCATAGCAAACTATGAAGAAGATAAATGGGCAAAACATAGAAAAATCTTAAAACCAGCTTTCCATATGGAGAAGTTGAAGGTTCTACTCTACCTTATTTTGTCTACACACATTTTTTTTTTTTTTTGTAATAACTGACCTGACTGAGTATTTACATCAAATTAATGAATGTCAGACACGTGTCTTTTGTACATTCATGATATGAAACCCGCGTGTTTAAAACTCCCCTAAATGGTCTAAAACCACTTCCTCCTAAAAAGTCCATGACACACAACACTCACAACCACGGGCGAATACAACACTTGGATAGAAGATTCATCTGAACTCAATATTTTTATTCAAAGCATAGATATCTAGGTAGAAAGAATAGTAAATTTTCAACAAATATTATATCTAAACTTGTAATGAATCGATAGAATTAAAATCTTGTATCCACTTATATAACTAATGAGATGCATTTTTTTCTTTTGTTTTGCAAGTAGCTTATGTTGCCAGCTTTTTACTTAAGCTGTATTGAGATGCTAAAAGAATGGGAACAAATTGTCCCAGATGAAAGATCAAAAGAGTTGGATATTTGGCCTCAATTTCAAAAATTAACAAGTGATATGATTTCGCGTACGGCATTTGGTAGTAGCTATGAAGAAGGAAGAAGAATATTTGAACTTCAAAAAGAACAAGCTGAGATTATTATGAAACAGTTCAATTCCATTTATATTCCAGGATCAAGGTACGTAATTACGACTAAAGTTATGGATCTGCAATATTCTTACTCGTTTAGAGTTATCTACATCGAGCACCAATTCAACTATTGTTAATAGAGGTGACAAATGAGCGGGTTGAGATAAGGTCTGTGTACACTCTACCCTCATGAGCATCACTTTGTGGGGTGTCAATGGGTATGTTGTTGTTGTTGTATGGTCCAACTTGTTTAAACTTGGACGAGCTGCTAAATAATAGATTGATCTTTGAGGTGGATGTAACCTTTTGGCTATGGATTCATATGAATTCAGTGTAAGGTTGAACTCGTAAAGTTTAAATCCTGAATCAACCTCTGCTTGATTTTGCACCTCTAGACATGCAATATATGTGTTTTTCTTTTTCTCAACTTACTAAAACTTTTAACATGTAGATTTTTGCCCACCAAAAGCAACAAGAAAATGAAAGAAACTGAAAAAGAAGTTCAAGAATCGATAAGGCGTCTAATTGACAACAGATTAAAGGCAAAAGAAGCAGGGCAGGAGTTTGGTGATGACTTATTAGGTACATTACTAGAATCAAATTCCAACGAAATCGAAGAACAAGGAAGCAAAGAATTTGGATTAACTATCAATGAAGTAATTCAAGAATGCAAATTATTTTATTTTGCTGGACAAGAAACCACTTCAGTGTGGCTTGTTTGGACTATGATTTTGTTATCTAGACATCAAGATTGGCAGGCAAAAGCCAGAGAGGAAGTTTTGCAAGCCTTTGGAAGTGATCAACCAACTTTTGATGAGTTAAGTCGGTTGAAAATCATAAGTTCTTTCAACACAACTCATACATTGACACATGATATATATATTTAGGACGGGTTCTGTAGGTTCAACTGATTATGAACTAACTTATCTCTTTTACATATATGAAGAAAATTTGATATGCATACATATTATGTGATCACTCTCCGTTCGAACTAACTGACTCTAGATTCTGGATTTAGTCAAAAACTTGATATGCATACATATTATGTGGTCACTCTCAATTCGGACTAACTGACTCTAGATCCTGGATTTAGTAAAAAAATTGATATGCGTGCATATTATGTGATCACTCTTAGTTCGGACTAACTGACTCTAGATCTTGGATTTAGTCCGAGAGGATAAGATCCATTATTTATATCAATTGGGAATAACTTACATATCTATAGAGATAGCAGGGAATTCATAAATTTCGTTAAACGTGTTTAAGATTTACTATATCCATAGAGGGTACAATGGTGAAGCTAGACATAAGTATTTGAAATGTATTTNTGCTCAAAATTTCAGAACCTTCGGAATAATTTTTCAACCTTTAAAACTAATAATGAACCCTTTAGTTGACACAATTTGCTGAAATAGTGTCAAAGCATCCAAGAAGCTTAAAAGCTCACCCAAAACTCATTTGGCACTTCCCGAACACAAACCAAATATGCTACTAGCTTGAAAATGACATTTTGGACTCAATGAAATCGTCGGAATTTGAATTTGAGGTTTCCTTGACCCGATATCCGATAAGGCATCAAGAAACTAACTTTAGGCTCAAAAACTCGAAACGCACTCGGGGCCTCTAAAAATTCAACCAAGACTCATTCTAGACTTAGATTCACCCCCTGAATCCAATGGTGCCCTCGGAATTCCATTTCGAGCACCGGAACCTCGTTTGTTGACCAAAGTCAGCTCTTGATCAAAATTTCACAATTTTTGCAACTTAGGACCTCGAATCTTCGTTTTAACTCCAAATTCAACTCCGTAAATTCTCATAAACCTGTTATGACATTCTAAAACTGCTGGAATCGACGGAAATCCGATTCGAGTCTCGAAACTCCAAATGACTCGAAATAACACTTTTAACCAAACTTTAACTCTTAAAAACTCAACATTCCAAAAACTCAACTTTTCATCAATTTTCCTTCAATCCAACTTCGAAAATACAACAATTAGGACTCGGGGCAACTATCGGGAGGGGTAAAACGGTCATTTTATGAAAATTTCCAAAAATGACCTTTAGGGTCATTACAATGACACAAAACACTCACAACCACGGGCGGATACAACACTTGGATAGAAGATTCATCTGAACTCAATATTTTCATTCAAAGCATAGATATCTAGGTAGAAAGAATAGTAAAATTTCAACAAATATTATATCTAAACTTGCAATGAATCGATAGAATTAAAATCTTGTATCCGCTTATATAGCTAATGAGATGCATTTTTTTCTTTTGTTTTGCAAGTAGCTTATGTTTCCAGCTTTTTACTTAAGCTGTATTAAGATGCTAAAAGAATGGGAACAAATTGTCCTAGATGAAAGATCAAAAGAGTTGGATATTTGGCCTCAATTTCAAAAATTAACAAGTGATATGATTTCGCGTGCGGCATTTGGTAGTGGCTATGAAGAAGGAAGAAGAATATTTGAACTTCAAAAAGAACAAGCTGAGATTATTATGAAATAGTTCAATTCCATTTATATTCCAGGATCAAGGTACGTAATTACGACTAAAGTTATGGATCTGCAATATTCTTACTCGTTTAGAGTTATCTACATCGAGCACCAATTCAACTATTGTTAATAGAGGTGACAAATGAGCGGGTTGAGATAAGGTCTGTGTACACTCTACCCTCATGAGCATCACTTTGTGGGGTGTCAATGGGTATGTTGTTGTTGTTGTATGGTCCAACTTGTTTAAACTTGGACGAGCTGCTAAATAATAGATTGATCTTTGAGGTGGATGTAACCTTTTGGCTATGGATTCATATGAATTCAGTGTAAGGTTGAACTCGTAAAGTTTAAATCCTGAATCAACCTCTGCTTGATTTTGCACCTCTAGACATGCAATATATGTGTTTTTCTTTTTCTCAACTTACTAAAACTTTTAACATGTAGATTTTTGCCCACCAAAAGCAACAAGAAAATGAAAGAAACTGAAAAAGAAGTTCAAGAATCGATAAGGCGTCTAATTGACAACAGATTAAAGGCAAAAGAAGCAGGGCAGGAGTTTGGTGATGACTTATTAGGTACATTACTAGAATCAAATTCCAACGAAATCGAAGAACAAGGAAGCAAAGAATTTGGATTAACTATCAATGAAGTAATTCAAGAATGCAAATTATTTTATTTTGCTGGACAAGAAACCACTTCAGTGTGGCTTGTTTGGACTATGATTTTGTTATCTAGACATCAAGATTGGCAGGCAAAAGCCAGAGAGGAAGTTTTGCAAGCCTTTGGAAGTGATCAACCAGCTTTTGATGAGTTAAGTCGGTTGAAAATCATAAGTTCTTTCAACACAACTCATACATTGACACATGATATATATATTTAGGACGGGTTCTGTAGGTTCAACTGATTATGAACTAACTTATCTCTTTTACATATATGAAGAAAATTTGATATGCATACATATTATGTGATCACTCTCCGTTCGAACTAACTGACTCTAGATTCTGGATTTAGTCAAAAACTTGATATGCATACATATTATGTGGTCACTCTCAATTCGGACTAACTGACTCTAGATCCTGGATTTAGTAAAAAAATTGATATGCGTGCATATTATGTGATCACTCTTAGTTCGGACTAACTGACTCTAGATCTTGGATTTAGTCCGAGAGGATAAGATCCATTATTTATATCAATTGGGAATAACTTACATATCTATAGAGATAGCAGGGAGTTCATAAATTTCGTTAAACGTGTTTAAGATTTAATATATCCATAGAGGGTACAATGGTGAAGCTAGACATAAGTATTTGAAATGTATTTTTCAGGTAACGATGATTTTGTACGAGTCCTTAAGACTTTATCCACCACTAGCAACTCGTATCAGGAGGACTAATGAAGAAACTAAATTAGGAAATTTGTATCTACCAAATGGATCATTGCTATTTATACCAACGATCTTATTGCATCACGACAAACAAATATGGGGCGAAGATGCATAGGAGTTCAAGCCAGAGAGATTCAAAGAAGGTGTTTTAAAGGCGACAAAGGGCCAAATGATATTTTTTCCATTTGGAGCAGGACCACGAATATGCATTGGACAAAACTTCGCGATGTTAGAAGCAAAAATGGCTATAGCTTTGATTCTACTATGATTCGAGTTTGAGCTCTCTCCATCTTATAAACATGTTCCACATTGTATTGTAGCTTTGCAGCCTAAGTTTGGTGCTTCTTTACTTCTGCAGAGGCTCTAGTTTTGGTGACAAATGAACCTGGCCAGTTGTTTTGTAAGAAGACGAATTTTATAGGTTCAATTGAATGTTTTACTATTTGCATATAAGGATATAGGGGTGTGTAAAAACCGAACTGACTGATAAATCAAATCAGAAAAAATGTTATTGGTTTATTATTATTGGGTGATTGTGTTAATAGTTATTTAATGATTTTATAAAAAAAACTTATTAGGTTATCAGTTCGATATTAATTTTTTAATATTAAGTTACTGAGTTAACCGGTAACCCCATTAAGAATATAATAATTTACTATATTAATTTTTAGTCAGGCATAAATATAAAAATAAATATTAATATAATCATTATATTACGCTATAACTATAATGACCTTATACAATTAACACTACTTAACTCTAGCCTCTGTATTTTCTTTTAGGTTTTAGTATTACTTTAGTCTTTATTGTTGCAATTTAGTCTGATTTGCTTGTTTCGATGTATGCGTGTTATTAGTGATATCTTTTGATTGATATTAGGATATCTCTTGATTGATATTCCATATCTTAGTATCTCATTAGTGATTTAGTTTCTATTATAATTAGGTGAAGATCACAATCCTTTAGTAGTTGATTCTTTCCTTATTTGTAGTTTGCTCTCTTGTATAAATACACATACATATTAATAAAATAATATACTTCTTCTCTCCAGCAGTAAAGTTTATATGGTATCAAGAGCCTAAAAGCTTAACAGCGTTTTTTTTTCTTTTTTTTTCCCTTGAGAATTTGTGTCTTTTCTGCTGCCACTAACAATGGTTTCAACCAATGCCTCCACTGAGAACACCCCAGCTACATCTTCTCCTGTATCTGTAGAAAATTCTCCCACAATTCTCACCATGAATAGCAATGAGCAGTTGATCAATATCAATGTTGTTGCTCAGGCACCTCTAAAGCTCGACAATACAAACTACCAATCCTGGAGATACCAGTGGGAAACCATCCTCACTGCATATGATTTTCTCCATTTTATTGAACAACCACCAAGTTCAACAGCCACTCCTTTCCATAAGCGACAAGACCATCTCATTCGGAGTGCCATTGTTGCCTCTTTATCTTCTGATATTGTTCCATTTGTCATTGATGCCAAATCTTCCTATGCTCTCTGGCAAAATCTGACGGCAACCTATGCGAAGCCATCGCGTGCTCGTATCATGAGTCTTAGAGAGTCTCTAAGCAACTTGAAAAAGGGTAATCTCTCTATTACTTCATATCTGCAGAAAATCAAACAAATCTGCAGCACTTTAGCTTGTGCTGGCATTCAGATTTCAATGGATGAGCTCTTCCTTCATGCTCTTCATGGACTTCCAGCCGAATATGACACTATCACTGCAGCTCTACGTGCTCGAGAAACTCCAGTGACATTTGAAGAACTTCATGAGAAGCTTCTTGATTTTGAGCAGAATCTCATTCGCTCATCTTCCTCTACCATAGTTCCAATCACAGCAAATTTTGCTGCTAAACCATTGCTTCACAACAACCGCTCTTGGCCCAATCATGCTTCACGTCCTGGAAACAACTTGAATCCTACGGATAGACCTGCTTCCAACAATTTTGGTGCTCAACTTGCTGGTCAAAACACCAACAGGAACCGTCCTCGTGTTACTTGCCAACTTTGTGACAAGCCTGGTCATCACGTGAAGCAATGCCGAAAATTATTAGCGATTCTCTCTCTCATCAATGGATTTGGATCCGATGGACATACAAGAAATAATGCTCCGTCTCAATCACAACAGCCACGTGCTAACTATGCAACCCACAACACTAGCAATGATGGAAATTGGCTTGTTGATTCTGGTGCCTCGCATCACGTCACACAAGATCTCCACAATCTGTCCCTTCACTCAGATTATGATGGCACTGAAGACATTATGCTCGGTGATGGTAAAGAACACAAAATCACCCATACAGGATCTGCTTCTTTACCTTCATCTTCTCGGCCTTTAACTTTATCCAATGTTTTATGTGTGCCTAAGATGAAAAAGAACCTTATTTCTGTTCATCATCTTTGTAATGATAATTCTGTCTCTGTCACGTTCTCACCTTATTCGTTTGTTGTGAAGGACTTTTGCACGGGGGTGCCTCTACTAGCAGGGAAACCTGAAAACGGTGTTTATCCATGGCCTCATCCCTTCGATCGCCAACCTCTCCTCAAGCCCTCACCACCACCACAACCGCAAGTGCTTCCAATTGGCATCGACGTCTCGGTCACCCGTCCTCTCCCACTCTTCGTCAAGTTTTCAAGCTTTTAGCTATTTCATCTTCTTTAGAAAAATCCTTCTTTTGCAGTTCATGTAAATGCAGTAAAATGCATAAGTTTCCTTTCTACAACTCTACAATAAAGAGCAATGCTCCTTTGGAATACATTTTTTCGGATGTTTGGGGTCCTTCACCAGAAATTTCAATAGATGGTTTTCAATATTATTTAATATTTGTTGATCATTACACGAAATACATCTGGTTCTTTCCCATAAAACGAAAATATGATGTATCCATTATATTTCCCAAATTTAATAAAGTTGTAGAAAAGCTTTTTCAAAAGCCTATCATCTCATTCTATTCTGACAATGGTGGCAAATTTATCCACCTTCGATCCTTCTTTGAAGACAATGGGATTTCTCACCTTCTCACTCCTCCACATACCCTTGAACATAATGCAACCGCTGAACGTCGTCATCGCCATACTGTTGAAACAAGTATCACCCTATTACACAATGCGAGTCTCCCTTTAAAATTTTGGTCATATGCCTTTACTACCGCAACCTACTTGATCAATCGTTTACCTACCAAAATTTTAGAGAACCAGTCTCCCTATTTTCGACTGTATAGTAAACTACCAAACTATTCCAAGCTTCGGGTCTTTGGTTGTTTGTGTTATCCCTGGTTAAGGCCTTATAACCAAAATAAATTGCAACCTCGTTCCAGCCCATGTATTTTTCTTGGATACTCACAAAATCAAAGTGCTTATCTTTGTCTTGATCCTGTGAAGTCTAGGTTATATGTATCCAGACACGTGGACTTTGTGGAGCATCATTTTCCATACTCATCTATGGAAATTAAGGCCAATCGTCCTGAGTCTAACACTGTTGATATATGGGTTCCCTCTCATCACATTATTCCTTTTACATCGAGCCCATCTAGTAACTCCTCCCATGCTATATCTTCAACATCGGATTCAGGAAGTATCTCTCATGAGGTTGCCACCAGCAATCGGTCTTCATCAGATGAGCCTGAGAACTCCATCACATCTTTCCCAGGTATGTCTTCTTCCACATCATCTTCTACCTCTGCTTCCTCATCCTCATTATCAGTGCCAACCCATTCCACTTCATCCGTTCCTTCTTCTGCCCCTATACCAAATCACTCCATGGTTACCCGTTCTAAAAACAATATTAGTAAGCCAATTCAAAGACTTTGTCTCAATGCTACTTTATCTTCTAAAGCTGAATCATCCCCTGCTGCACAACCTTCTAAATTGCAAGCCACTTCCTCAAATTCCCATTGTAAATCCAAGCCTACCAGATCCTTGGTTTCTTTCAATTCAATACTCAAACCTATTGAGCCTAGGAGTGTTAGCCAAGCATTAAAAGATCCTAAATGGCGTGCTGCCATGAATGAAGAGTTATCAGCTCTTAAGAGTCAAGGCACATGGTCTCTTGTACCTGCATATCATCAAGCTAAACCCGTAGGGTCTAAGTGGGTTTTTCGAGTTAAATACAACTCAGATGGAAGTATTAGCCGCTATAAAGCCCGACTTGTTGCTAAAGGTTTCTTGCAGCGTCCAGGTGTTGATTATGGTGAAACATATTCTCCAGTAGCAAAGCATACCACAGTGCGTGTTATTCTCTCATTGGCTGCCACATTTGACTGGCCACTTCGCCAATTAGATGTTAACAACGCCTTCTTGCACGGTACTCTAACCGAAGAAGTTTATATGTCTCAACCTCCTGGGTTTGTGAATGAGACATATCCCACTCATGTTTGTCGGCTTCACAAAGCAATTTATGGGCTTAAACAAGCTCCACGAGCATGGTATGAGGAACTCAAATCCTATCTTATTTCATATGGATTTTGCCACTCTCAGTCAGATCACTGCTTGTTTATATATGCTAAATCTGGAGTTATGCTCTATCTCATTGTCTATGTTGATGATCTAATTATCACGGGTAATCGTCAAAGTTCGGTGGAAGATTTTATTAGGTGTCTTGCTAATCGTTTTTCTATTAAAGATCTTGGTGATTTGAATTTCTTCTTGGGTGTTCAAGTTATTCGCTCACCTTCTGGAATTTTCTTAAGCCAGCAGAAGTATATCTATGAGATCTTAGACCGAGCAAACATGGTTGAAGCTAATCCGATGCGCACACCAATGGCAAGTGGATCTTGTCCCATGAGTAGTGATGGCTCTTTACTTGAGGATCCTAAAGAATATCAGAGTATAGTTGGAAGTTTACAATATCTTCATCTTACCAGACTGGATGTTGCCTTCGTTGTAAGCAAATTGTCTCAGTTTACAAGTGCTCCAACAACTATACATTGGGCTATGGTCAAACGAGTTCTTCGTTATCTTGCTGGCACATCTGCTAATGGTCTGTTTCTTCGCAAAGGCAAGTCACTAAATCTGCACGCCTTCTCTGACTCAGACTGGGCAGGTAATCGTGATGATCGCTCTTTTACTACAGCATACATTGTGTTTTTAGGCTCCAATCCGATCTCATGGAGCTCTAAGAAGCAAAAAGTTGTTGCTCGCTCGTCCACAGAAGCTGAATATCGTGCTATTGCTTCAGCATAAGCTGAAATTTGTTGGGTCCGTAATTTGCTTCAGGAGTTATCTATTTCTCTCAAGGAACCGCCTGTTATCTATTGTGATAATCTTGGCGCAACCTATGTGTGTGCTAAACCAGTTTTTCACTCCAAAATGAAGCACATCGAGATTGATTGTCATTTTGTTCAAAATCTCTGCCAACAAGGCCTGCTGCGTGTTTCTCATGTTTCATCCCGAGATCAGCTGGCTGATCTTCTTACCAAGCCGCTTCTAAAAGCTCCATTCGAAGCACTAAGATCCAAGATTGGTATATCAGACCGATCTACCATCTTGCGGGGGCATATTAGTGATATCTCTTGATTGATATTAGGATATCTCTTGATTGATATTCCATATCTTAGTATCTCATTAGTGATTTAGTTTCTATTATAATTAGGTGAAGATCACAATCCTTTAGTAGTTGATTCTTTCCTTATTTGTAGTTTGCTCTCTTGTATAAATACACATACATATTAATAAAATAATATACTTCTTCTCTCCAGCAGTAAAGTTTATACGTGTATCGCGTCAAATTATTGGACAAGTCATATATTTGTTTTGAAAATATTTTCTTATTGGTTAAACCAAAAATCGAACCGTTAAAAAACCAAAAAATGATAACAAATATCTTATTGATTTGATTATCAATTTAGCATATTTAAAATTGAAAACCAATAATACTTAAAATCGAATCGGGATACTGATTAGAAATAAAACGATTTTGTCGACTAAAGACTTGGCTTGCTTCGTCCGGGCCCACTCCATTTATTATAATTTTATAATAGCAAAGAACTATTCCTTTGACTAATTATTTTTATATTATGTACTGTAGTTAATAAAGAGAAAGCAAGTAAGAGAACCCCTTTCAATGGAGTTTTTATCATATATGAGATCAATGGAGATTTCTTACAACATAATTATAGAAACAATTTGTGTTGCAATTTTGTTGTTCTATACATGGAAAGTGTTGAATTGGGCATGGTTTGGGCCAAAAAAATTGGAGAATAGCTTAAGGCAAAGAGGTCTAAAAGGAAATCCATATAAGCTACTCTATGGAGATTTGAATGAGTTGACAAAAAGTATAGTTGAAGCAAAGTCTAAGCCTATCAATTTCTCTGATGTTATAGCTCAACGACTCATCCCTTTTTTCCTCAACTCCATCAACAAAAATGGTATGTTTCTCTTCCTCCGCTCTTTCAATTTATGCGATATTATTTGATTTGATATGGAATTTAAGAAATATTTTTTAAAATTTATGATTTAAAATAAGTCGTAAATATTTATGTGACAATAAATATAAATTTTCTTTTAGGACTGATTAAAAAAGTGAGTCATATTAATTGGACGAGGAAGTAGTTAAAGAAGCTAGTGTTTTTTTTTTTTGGTTAATTTACTTTTGTTCTTTTATGTGGTCCTGATTTTAGGTCAATTATTATTTTTATTTTTTTTTTAGTATAGTGACAAAAAATCTATCCTCACAATTATGTAAAAGTATATATCAGATTGATATTAATCAAGACTTTGTGTAGATATTGAGATGAGCTTGTCTAACACACACATATATATATATATATATATATATATATATAATACACTCGTGCTGACGTGACAAAGTGCTGAATTAAATGATGATAGTGACATTTGAGTCAAAAAAATTTGTCAGAAAAATAAATTATTAAAAAAAAATATCTTTAACCTATTTAACTAATTTGTGAAATGCCTATTTCCTGTTTGGTAAAATGCCTGAATAAACTGTTTGATTTAGTTTTTGAAATGCCTATTACCTGTTTGTTAAAATGTCTGAATGAACTGTGTGAAAGGCTTATTTCATGTTTACTTTCATTAGTGATTTTGTTGTTGAAAAAATGCCTAATCGAGTCGATTGCTTGGTTTTACAGTTATTTCCTGATGATTTTGTTCTTTGCCCTTCAAATTGCATATAATTCCTCTAAAAGAGATGCATAATAACATTAGGTACCATTAAAATCATTAGTAACATAATGAAGATAGTCTAGTTAAAATGTCCTCTGTTTCTTTCATTTGTTTCATCCTCTATTAAGCTAGCGTTACTCGCAGGTAAAAGTTCTTTCATCTGGCTAGGCCCCTACCCAATTGTGTTGATCACGAATCCTGAACATGTAAAGGAGATTTTCACAAAGAATTATGTGTATCTAAAGCAAACTCATCCCAATCCATTGACCAAGTTATTGGCTAAAGGTCTTGTAATGATTGAGGAGGACAAATGGGCCAAACACAGAAAAATCATCAATCCTACCTTCCATGTCGAGAAGTTAAAGGTTAATACTTCTTTTTTTTTTATTGAAGTTATTATCCAATTATAACAAGTACTGCTTGTTTTCTCATTTGTTTTGTACAGCATATGCTGCCAGCATTTTACGTGTGTTGTAGTGAAATGATAAGCAAATGGGAGGAGATTGTTCCAAAGGAGACATCAACCGAGATCGATGTATGGCCAGACCTTGAAATGATGACCAGCGAAGTCATTTCTCGCACAGCATTTGGAAGTAGCTATGAAGAAGGAAGAATAGTATTTGAACTTCAGAAGGAACAAGCTGATCATGTAATGGAAGTAGCACGCTCAATTTATATACCTGGATCTAGGTACAATAATTTACTTATCATATTTCCACATTTACCTTTTATTTGTCGTTACATAAGTACAATACAACAGAAGCTGTACTCTGCCTTTCTGCTAAATGACTGTTGTATAGGTTCTTACCTACAAAAAGGAACAAAAGAATGCTGGAAATTGAAAAGGAAATTCAAACAACAATTAGGCGTATCATTGACAAAAGATTGAGGGCAATGGAAGGAGGGGAGACTAGTAAAGATGACTTATTAGGCATATTACTTGAATCCAATATGAAAGAAATTGAACAACACGGAAGCAAAGATTTCGGAATGACAACAATTGAAGTGATTGAAGAGTGCAAGTTATTCTATTTTGCTGGACAAGAGACCACTTCAGTGTTGCTCGTCTGGACAATGATTTTGTTGTGCTTACATCTAGAGTGGCAAGTACGTGCCAGAGAGGAGGTGTTGCAGGTATTTGGAAATGATAAACCAGATTTGGAAGGACTTGGTCGCTTGAAAATAGTAAGTACTGTTCACAAGTTCTTTTCTTCCAATCTTTTCGATAGTATGTTTTGTGCCCTCAATATAGTGGTCCCATAGGATCCCCGAAGTTGATAAAAAGTGAACCAAGAGCCCGAAAAAACAATTACGTGTTTGGATAGAAGTATAAAGTTGATTGTTAGGTAAAAGAATGTTCATAAGCTTTTTATTAAAATGACTTTAAAGTTAACTATAAAAGACATAAATTTTAAAGCATTTTTCCTCAGAGGACAACAACGGAAATGGAATGGAGTCGAGCCCATTTGGATTGGCTTAAAAAAAAGTAGTTTTTAAGTAAAAAATAAGAAGTCAAACTGAAATGACTTTTAAGTCAAAAAAAAAAAGTAGGGGGAGACCTACTTTTGGTTTTTGACTTATTTTAAGTCATTTTTTACCTTGCCAAACACTTCGTAACTTATTTTAAGTAATTTTTGACTTATTTTAAGTTATTTTTTATATTTGTCAAACACTTTCAGAAGTCAAAAACTGACTTAAAAGTAGGTTTGGCCAACTTTTAAGCCAATCCAAATGGGCTCGTCGTTTTGTTGGCCAGACAAAATATGCTTAAGCAGAAAAATCATAAATTAAGGGTGATCAACTTATAGCTTTTGACTTGTGAGCACTTTTGGTGCCAAAGAAATATTTGTAAGTTTGTTAGAGCTTTTAGCCACACCTTGTAATTCTTCTGCCAACTTATGCAATACTTTTTTCACAGGTGACCATGATCTTGTACGAGACGCTAAGGCTATTCCCCCCATTATCAACATTTGGTAGAACGAATAAAGAAGAAGTGAAATTGGGAGAGCTAAATCTACCAGCTGGAGTGATACTCATAGTACCCGCAATCTTAGTACATTATGATAAGGAAATATGGGGTGAAGACGCAAAGGAATTCAAACCAGAAAGATTTAGTGAAGGAGTGTCAAAGGCAACCAAAGGACAATACTCGTTTATTCCATTTGGTGGGGGACCTCGAATTTGCATTGGACAAAACTTTGCGATGATGGAAGCAAAAATGGCAATAGCAATGATACTACAAAGGTTCTCCTTTGAACTCTCTCCATCATATACACATGCTCCATTTGCAGTAGTGACTATTCATCCTCAGTATGGTGCTCCTCTGCTTATGCGCAAACTCTAAGATGATATTTTACACCATTGGTGTTGTATGATCGATACTAATTTGTCACATGATGACTG
>NW_026027283.1:4936-8491 GCF_019186545.1 Solanum stenotomum | reverse complement strand
ATATATATATATATATATATTTCTATTGCACCTCTATGTTCATTTTGGTTTGTCCATAGGTAGGAATCAACCAAAACAACTACTGCTATGTTTCTAAAGTGTTCTGTACTTTGTTGATAGTTTGATACATAAATAGATATCTTAACTTGGCGTCAGTTGAAATTCAACACTCCCATTTTGACGATGCATATCTATGTACCATCAAAATTTATGTGTCAAGTTAGCATTGAGTGTCCACCAGATACATGGGTAATGAGTTGAGGTGTCTAGACGCGCGTTTTCAAAATTAAAGTATTTCAAGATAGTTGTTTATCTATGTATTATGCCACATTAAGTTTTTTTATTTTATTTTCTTTGGGCCATAACCTTATTATTCAATTTGGATCTCTAAACTAGTACTAGCATATTTTGATGGAATCAAGAGAGGTCGTAAATCACAATCACACAACTACTTTTGTTTTGTTTTGTTTTTGTAAGCAAAAGAGCCATTTAAACAACATATTTATCTTTCTAACTTAATAGTATATAGTAAGTAGATGCCCTATCTTAGTTTAGTATTTTCAGATCATTAGTACAAAAGTTGTATATAAAATATATTGAAAAAGGTTGAACAACAACAAAGATAGGATGGAAACTAGGACAAAAGAAATAATAAAATAAAGACATAAATGGGATGATGTAAGGTAGGGCTTGTCCTGTTGGCTGGACAGGACCAGAGACATGACAAGATTATGAAAAAAAATACTTAATAATCATGCATAGCAAGATTGGTAATTTTTTTTTTATTAATTTCTTATCGATGCTTGATATTTATATTGGAGCTTCAATTAATTTACATTTATATTGCATATGATTCAGTAAAGGGGGAAATGTCCTAAAAAAAATCTATAAAAAATCTATGTCAAACTTTGAGATCTCAAATTAAGGACAGAAAATTCTTATTTATCCATTAAATTCTTGATAATGAATGGTTAGAGACTAAGGAGATTAAGATTTTATTTGGACATGATTTGAAATCAGATTGAATTGAAATTTTGATTTCACTAGTAATATGTTTTTCTCATAGAAATTCCCACAAATTATGAAATCTATCAAAAAAATAAAAATCAGTTCTTATGCAATCTTATTAAATGAGAAAATCGTGATTTCTAAACAAGATATCAAAGTATACTAATGCACCATATTGATAAATCATGTATCACTATAGTTCTTTTATAACTAAATATATTTACAATTACAAATTTTCAAATATACATGTTTTTATCAAGATCCACTAGTCAACAATAGTAGCATCATTTTTTCACATAGTACAAACAATCTCTTAACTTGAACATGATTTTTTATTTTTTTGCAAAGTGTAAAATAATAATAAAAATAATATCACATAGTACGAACAATCTCTAAACTATGAACGAAACTCTAGAGACACATCTTAACTAAACTAAGGTTTTATTACCCCTGAACTCATTTTTTTTTTTTTTTTGTAATTTTGTACCCCTTGTTGGCTTACGTGACATCCAAATATCTCTCATGTGCCTCAACTGCATGGAGTCACGGAGTGTGCCACGTAAGCCAAAAAATGTACAAAATTACAAAAAATGAGTTTAGGGGTAATAAAACCTTAGTTTAGTTAATCTGTGTCTTGAGATTTTGATCATAGTCTAAAATTACTTGTGCATCTCTAAAAATTATACAAAATATAAACTTAAGAATAAAATGTTTACATTTTGAATAAATTGAAATATCTCACCCCATTTAAAATTAGCAAGAAAGATTCCTTTTGATTTATGGTCATTTTTGTATTACAAGTAAGAGGAAGCAGTTGAGAGAAGCTTTGTGATTTGTGAAAATGGAGATGTTGAGCAACATAATAGCAACAATATGTGTTGCAATTTTATTAATTTATACATGGAAGGTGTTAAATTGGGCATGGTTTAGACCAAAGAAATTGGAGAAATACTTTAGACAAAATGGTCTAAAAGGAAATCCATACAAGTTACTCTATGGAGATTTGAATGAACTCACAAAAAAGTATAGTAGAAGCCAAATCTAAGCCTATCAATTTCTCTGATGATATAGCTCAAAGGCTCATCCCCTTTTTCCTTGACTCCATCAACAAAAATGGTATGTTTCTTAGTTACAAAGATGTTGTGTAATGTGTAACAATTGTTTGGTAAAATGCCTGAATGAACTTTTGATGAAGTTGTGAAATGTTTATTCCTTTTTTTTAATGACCGGGGTGTCCGGCTCAGCTTTCGTACACCTCGACTAATTTGTCCACTGAAGCTAGGTTAGATAAGAAGAATCACCTAGTGTTATTGTCTCTGTTAGGATTGAACCTGAGATCTCATGACTTTCAATTACTTCATTAATGTTGAGAATATCATTAAATAATAGAAGTACGCTCAGATGAGATGGTCAGACACTTCAACAATTAACCACTAGGCAAGATCATTGGGTGCGTGAAATGCCTATTCCTCGTTTGTGAATTTCATTAGTGATTTTGTTGTTGAAATTCCTTTTCTGAAAAATAAAATAAATCATAGCAATAACTAAGAGATACTTGCAGGTAAAAGTTCTTTTATGTGGTTAGGCCCATATCCAGTTATATTGATCACAGATCCTGAACATTTAAAGGAGATTTTCACAAAGGATTATGTGTATCTAAAGCAAAATCATCCCAATCCAATGACCAAGTTATTGGCTCAAGGTCTAGCAAACATTGAGGGAGACAAATGGGCCAAACACAGAAAAATCATCAATCCCGTCTTCCATGTAGAGAAGTTAAAGGTTCTACTTTATTACTCCTTCCGTTATATTTTTATGTTGTTACTGTTCTTTTCTCCATTATTTTTAACGTGATTTCGTCATTACTGTATTGCTTTTTCAAACCTGTTTTGAATTGTTATACTTGACCTTTCTACCTTTACTAGGTAGGGGTAAGGTCTATGCACACACCACCCTTTTCAGACCTTACTTGTGGGTTTACACTGGATATGTTATTGTTATTGTAGTTTAATTGGTGTCACGACCCGATTTCTCAAGTCATGATGGCACCTACTATAACCCACCAGTAGGTAAGCCAACCCGTAACCCGGAACAACCAGTAATGGGTCTGAGGGTAGAAACTAAACAAGAGTAGGCAAATAACAATATAAATAGGCGGAAGCAACCCAAAAACATATATACAAATAAAGATCCCTCCCAGAACCTGGAAGTCACTAGTACAAAGCTACTAACAAAATGAGTACAAGTCCCAAAAGTGGACAACAGAGACTGGACTGTCTCGAAAGGTAAAAGACAAGTCTATATATACAGATGGAGACTGAAATAGTACAAAACGTCGTGTGCTCACTCCCGTCTCCGGATCAGACTGCTCCAAGCTCGATCAACGCTGGCTACTAGTGCCCGGACCTGCATCACGAAATAGATGCAGAGCGTAGCATGAGTACCAAAACAACCGGTACCCAGTAGGCATCATAGGCCGACTGAACTTGAAAAGTAAAGGCAATATGAAAAGAAGGAATAATACAAACCGAGGGTCAAGAACTAAAT
>NW_026027283.1:0-3396 GCF_019186545.1 Solanum stenotomum | reverse complement strand
CACTTTAACTATCCCAAACTTGAACAAATAATTACTTGAATTTTACCTCGACGAGCGTGACTTGGGTGTATTTCACACATTTTGTCAGGTAAGATTCAAATTTCTTATTTATCTGAGATTTTGGTTTTAGTTTTAGCTCCTTTCTGAAAATAAGTGAGGTTCTCCATCTTAGTTAGCTAATAGTCTCCTAATTAAAGTGATTTTTTTGGATAACAAGATTATATTATATATTTAGTTTAGGGGTTACAGAAGGTTCATTAACCCTATGGGTTAGTAGTTACAGCAAAATTTCCGAAATGAGCTAACGTATTACAAGTAGTAGGCTTAACTAGTCTAGTGGAAGTTAGTCCGTCCTTGTCTTTAGTAAACTGGCTTTAGTTGCACCAAGATGTGGAGTAGTGGTCCATACTACTACGTAGTACTAATCATCATATCATATCATATTATACTAAAAGTGGGAAGCCACAAAAGTAAAAGTTTGAAATATCATTTTGCCCCTACACTTAATTTAGTATATTATAAAATATCTAATTAATTAAATATTAAATAATAATCATAGCATATTATGATTAAATATTAAAAGTGGAAAAGTGTCAAGTCAAATGAAGAAAAGCGAAAATATCCATAGAAAGATATTAGATATTTTTGTTCTTTTAAAAATTAATTAATTACATTTTTTTATCACAAGAAAAAAAAATCAAATAGATATTAATCAAATTTTTCATATCATCATTAAAGCATCCTCCCTCATCCAAAAATAAATTAATTAAAAGTGGACAAAAGAATTATGTACCTATACGATCGTCTCTCTATTTGCATTTATATATCAGCATCACATATACACTATTTATTAATCAGCATACACTATTGTTGAAAAGGAATGAAAAGTATATATATGTAAAATTATTATTTAAAAATCCCTGCTCTCAAAATTTGATGCAAAAAGTAAATGTAAAGAGTAATTATTGAATATATGGGGTTATAGCTAGGAAGGGGAAAGATGAAGAAACATAGACATTCACTATTCATTAATTATTCAGTTTATTGAAGAATTAAAACTCAATATTGAATGCGTGATATATTACTATTACGTGGGCTGATTTTTTATACATATAAAATATTAGTATGTTATTATGTTATCATTATATAAATAAGAAGAAAAATGATAGGAAATTAATGCAAAAACAATAGAGGAAAATGAACTGTTTTAATTTTTATGAATTTGGTGTGTAATTAAGAGGTAAGAGATTTAGTTGGAATGTGGTTATTTATAGAATAGGACAGCATTTGAGAAAGAAGTTTTTTAAGACACTAATACTCCCTCTGTCCCTAATTATTTGTTTATATATTTTTTTTTAGTTATTCCTAATTACTTGTCTATTTTGACAAATCAAGAAATGATACAATTTTTTTTATCTATTATACCCTCAATTAATTACTTTGAAAAATGTAGAACTTCTTGAAAATATTAAGTTTTTAATTCATCCACTTCATAATTAATAGATGTAAAATGGTAAACTCACTATGTCAATAATTGATTTCTTAATAAGTGGTCAATTCAAAAAATGGACAAGTAATTAGGGACAGAGGGAGTATTTCTGTTTCATAGGAATCTGACATTACATGGCAATATTTGAGAAAAAAGTTTTTAAAGACACTAACATTTCTTCTTCATATTTAATATTTAAAGTGAGTGATATTGATTGGGGGAGAGGAAGTAATAAAAGAAGCTAGGTGTTTTTTAAAAAAAAAAAATTAATTTTGTTCTTTTATGTGGTCCTGATTTTTGATTAATTCTTTTTTCTTTTTTTGAGTGCCTTATTTTATATATATATGGTGGATAGAGTGGTGACAAAAATCTATCTTCATATTTTTCTAAACGTATACATCATATTGATACTGATTAAGACTCTGCGTAGATATGAATGAGTTAGTCTATTTGAGATGAGTTGGTTTGATTTGATAGGATACTTAAAAAAATAATTGTCTGAAATGTTTGTATGGTGTAGAGTGCAAGTTATTCTATTTTGCTGGACAAGAGGCCACTTCTGTAACATCCGGCAATGGGAAATAATTGAAGAGGCTTAGAATTGGAAATTTTCATTTTTGGGAAGAATTTTAAAGTTTTGGAAAATTGGCTAAGTATGGAAATCAGTGATTTTTTGGCCAACTTTGAGCAGTCTTCAATCCTAGCTCAGGATGAGTTAGGAGTAGTTCCAGTTATGATTGTGAAGCTTGTGGAATGATCTTTCCAACGCCACCGATTTTACTCGATTCCGAGTTTGTATGAGCGAGTTATGCCCTTTGGAAGTTGGGCAGTTGGCAGGGAAATTCGTCCGGAAATTCTAAGGGCATTTTGGTCTTTTCACTAACCAATTCTTTTGGTTATATTATGCTGTTAGGCTGATTTTTAGATCAGTTTTACCATTTTAAAAGAGTGAGAGTGAGGGTTTTGAGTGAAGAATAGAAGAAGAAGAGAAGAAGAGGAGAAAGAGAAGATCAAGCAAGAAGATCGTCATGGTATCGTCGGGGGTGATCCCTATTAAAGTATGTGAGTTCATAGTGATGGGTTGATCTTTTCCCCACACACCAAACTCGTTTTATTATTGAGAAAAGATTGGTTGTGTTGTTTGGAGTTGTTGGTTGTGTTGTTGATATTGTTAATTGTGTTGTTGAAGTCCCTTGTTGATTTGGGACATGATTTGGTTGTGTTTTTGAGTTGAATCTCTTGTATGTTGAGGGATTTTATGATCCTTAGTGTTGGTTGGTTCATACGCTCACACACCAACTCGTTTTTAATTCTAAGAAAAGATTTATTTTGGTTGTTGAAGTTGTTGGTTGTGTTGTTGAAGTTCTTGCTGATTTGGGACAGGATTTGGTTGTGTTTTTGAGTGGAATCCATTGTATGTTGAGGGGTTTATGACCCCAAGTGTTTGGGAAAAGAACCTTTGAAGTTAAGAGGGTTTAGAGTTGGCAACATGAAGGAGAAAAGTCAGGCTGCTTTCAGGAAACAAGTCTGTGTTGCGGCTATGTTCCCTTTGTGAACAAAATCTGTTCTGTTTTCAGAATTTAATTTTGAAATTCTTCTTAAGTTTAGCTGTCCTAAATTATTCCTAATCATCATGGGGTCCTTCCAAACATAAATCATTACCCTTGAATTCATAATCCAATTCGAGTTGCCGTTTTGGCCAGATGTTATCAGTTGGGTTGTTTTTAACCTTCCATTGCATTGAGTTATGCTGTTGAGTTAGGTTTCCACTGAGTAAGAAAGCCAGGCCAAGGGTTCGCTTGGGGCCAGCAATGGTCTCCGAGTGCCGGTCCCGCCCAGGGTGTAGGTTCGGGGCGTGACAACTTCAGTCTTGCTCATATGTACAATGATTTTGTTGTGCCTACGTT
>NW_026027282.1:0-1531 GCF_019186545.1 Solanum stenotomum | reverse complement strand
AGTGGCTTTATGCCAAGTTCTCAAAGTGGCAGTTTTGGTTAGACTCTGTGGCGTTCTTAGGGCATGTTGTATCTAAGGAGGGCATTATGGTAGATCCGGCGAAGATTGAGGCTATTCGTGATTGGGCTAGGCCCACCTCAGTTACTGAGATTCGGAGCTCCGTCGGACTAGCAGGCTACTACAGACGATTTGTGGAGAGTTTCTCTACCTTGGCAGCACCTCTGACTCGGTTGACTCGTGTTGATGTTCCCTTTGTTTGGTCAGAGGAGTGTGAGGCGAGCTTTTTGAGGCTCAAGGAGTTATTGACCACCGCTCCTATATTGACTCTTCCAGTTGAGGGCGAGGGCTTCACGGTTTATTGTGACGCATCCGGCGTTTGTTTGGGTTGTGTATTGATGCTGCAGGGCCGAGTTATTGCTTATGCGTCGAGACAGCTTAAGATTCATGAGCGCAACTACCCCACCCATGACTTAGAGTTGGCGGCGGTAGTTTTCGCACTTAAGATTTGGAGGCACTACTTGTATGGAGTTCGATGTGAGATCTATACCGATCACAGGAGTCTTCAGTACATCATGAGCCAGAGGGACCTTAATTCGAGGCAGCGTCGTTGGATTGAGCTCCTGAAGGACTATGACCTCTCTATTCTCTATCATCCGGGCAAGGCGAATGTGGTAGCGGACGCCTTGAGCCGAAAGGCAGTAAGTATGGGTAGTCTAGCCTTCTTATCTGTTGAGGAGCGACCCTTGGCTATGGACATTCAGTTCTTAGCCAATAGCATGGTTCGGTTGGATATCTCAGATTCTAGACGTGTCTTGGCCCATATGGGAGTTCAGTCTTCCTTGCTTGATAGGATCCGTGGTTGTCAGTTTGAGGATGAGGCCTTGGTGGCCCTTAGAGATCGAGTGTTAGCGGGTGATGGTGGTCAGGCTACCTTAGATCCTGATGGAGTGTTGAGATTCGCCGGCCGCATCTGTGTTCCGAGAGTTGAGGATTTGTTGATACTTTCTGAGGGCCATGAGTCTAGATACTCTATCCATCCGGGCACAGCGAAGATGTATCGTGATCTGAGGCAGCATTACTGGTGGAGTGGCATGAGGAGAGATATTGCTGACTTTGTTTCCCGTTGCTTGTGCTGCCAGCAGGTAAAGGCCGAGCATTTGAGGCCTGGTGGTGTGTTTCAGATATTACCCATTCCGGAGTGGAAGTGGGAGTGTGTCACTATGGACTTCATTGTAGGGTTGCCTCGGACTCCTAGAGGTGTTGACAGCATTTGGGTCATCGTTGATCGATTGACCAAGTCAGCACATTTCCTTCCTGTTCAGTGTTCATTTAGCGCCGAGAGGTTGGCTCGTATCTACATTCGGGAGGTGGTTCGACTTCATGGGGTGCCAGTTTCTATTATATCAGATAGGGGTTCTCAGTTCACGTCCAGCTTTTGGAGGACCTTTCAGGATGAGTTGGGCACTCGAGTTGACCTTAGCACAGCTTTCCACCCGCAGACGTATGGCCAGTCTGAGCGTACTATTCAGGT
>NW_026027281.1:0-1588 GCF_019186545.1 Solanum stenotomum | reverse complement strand
TTGAAGGGTTCTTGCTAGAAGGAGCGAGTAGTTGTAATGGCAATTATGGCTATGTGACTTGTGAGCTTTGATGGAATAGATTATGAAGTTGTATTTTGTGTGATTAATGCTTCATAATTGTCTTTGTGTTGGTTAGAAGAACTTGTGTAGGCTTACTCCAAAGGGGGAGATAGTGTGCCTACCTAGCAAGGTAATTGTGAGGTTATGTTTAGTTGATGGTAGAACCCGTATGGTCAAATTGTTGATTCCCAAAGGAGCCTATTCGAGAGTGGAGATGGGAAAAGAAATTATATGCCCTAGGTCGGGATTATGTTGTGTTTTGAAGTTGACTTTGAGGGTTGCATGTACCATCTAGTTAAGGTGAAGAATAAGAAGTATAAGTGTTGACCAACTTCAAAGGGTTAGTTGTTGTATTTTAAGATTGATCTTAAGTATGGTCACTTAAGTAGGGTGCTTAGATAATACCTAGGCATAGTTGGTTGGTAGACCCCACCAAAAGTGGTGATAAGGGTTGACATGGTCTAGAGTTGTCTTAATCCAACTTTAGTGAAAAAGAGAAAGGTTTCTTGGTCAAAACTCCTCTAAGTTCCTCTAAGGTTTAACCAAGAAAGGATGTCTACCCGTAAGTCTCAAAGAGTGAGTGGTAGTGGATCTTAAGGGTTCCGGTATGTGTTTTATGTTTTATTGAATTGCGGAAATTCCATGGGCCAAAGATAGAGGAAGATCCTCTAGAGTTTATAAAGGAGTTATCTAAGGTGATGAACCTTGTAGGAGTAATCTTAGTAATACTTGTCTTTCGTGACTTGATGAAGAGAATATCGCGATTTTTTTTTTGTATCGTCCTTAATATTCATGGGTTTAGTTATGGCCATATGTGAGTGATTAGTATAGCTCAACTTAGTCCTTATGAGTTTTATGATGTGTTGGATTTTGACGAATAGTGATTCTTAAGTGGTACCTAGAGATGTTGAGTGATTAAGCTCCTTTAAAAGAGGGTAGGAGTGAGATCCTCATTGGTTTGAGAATCATGTTGTGTAATGAGATAGTTTAGGCTTACCCCAATACGGGATAATATGCTTAGATGGTAAGGTTATTGAGTGTCCTTGATGTTTATGAGATAGGTTTGCTTGAATTCTCACCTTATGTGGTTTAGTGAATTGGAGCAATCTAGACCCGGATTGGTAGATTCATATGAGATCTTGAGTGATATCCTAGTGACGGCCTTAGAAAAGGATGCTACTAGGGTTGACTTGGAAGAATTTTTGGGATGAAGGTACCGGTATGTGGTAATTTCATATGAGAGTAAGTGTTATGTTGATTTCCGGTACTACCTTATCTTGTATGATGCCTTATGAGGCTATGAGGCTTAGAGTTCTCCGTATGAGTTAATAGAACCTTTTTCGGATTTTACCCCGGTTAATGGTTTAAAGTTAGAAAAAAAAAGGGGTTTGTGAAGAATATCTCTTACCTTGTTCCCCTAGGAATACTCTTATTGACTTAGTGAAACTTGGCATGTTAAGCCTTGATGTGACTCTTAGTATGGATGGGTTGCATACTTGATGTGTTTTTATTGATGATAGGGCTCGGA
>NW_026027280.1:0-11153 GCF_019186545.1 Solanum stenotomum | reverse complement strand
GGGGTACCTCCTAGATGTAACAAGGCGTATAGAACCCCAAAGGACTCCACAGAAGCCACTTATCTTTCATAACATAAGAATAGAACAATAAAGAGTAAAACATGTTTCAAATCTTAAAAAGTTTTCCATAAAAGAAAGCAGAAGAATAGACTTGTCTCAACATAGCCATCTATTACAATACTTGAATGAAATTTGGCCTATCCCATATATCGTGTCCGAAAAGATAAAGTACAAGAAGTGGAAACTAAAACAATAACTCCGTCCATGGACCATGAGGACTCACCAAGATCGAGAGGATGCCAAGTCCAAGCTCTAGCCACTACAATGGAAACTGTGTATATTGGACCCTTAATTGGGGAACAATGTAGGCAAATGTATGCGTTAGTACAAAAATGCACTAAGTATGATAACTATGCATAATACATTTAAAACATGCTAAAAGGGACATTTCATTTCAATGGTTGTAATTTGCCAAGTTTAAACATCATATGAGATATTATAGGTCATAAGTCATAATCATGGATAAAGTAAATCAACATCATCTTTAAAACCTTTGAACTCATATACAAAGCTTCATAAGTAACCATAGTTCATTAATCATGTTCTTATTGTGGGAACAATAGCCTTAACCGACATAGAGACCATGTGAGCTAAAACATGATCACCCGGTGTCTCTCAAACCAAAAAGGGTTGTTCTACTTGCCTAAGGTACAACCATGAACTCTTAGCTTAGGTAGATCCACTAGATAGATAACATATGGGGGCGTATAGTTTATGGGAAACAGAGATTGCTACTAGAAATCCACCCTCTACTCACTGGAGAGCTTCCATCTCATGAGACCTCTACTAGAAATCCGGCCTCAACTAACGAGGGAGCTTCCATCTCATTTTCAATATCCACTCGGTGCTAAGCATAATTCCCATGGAATACTTACTGAATCTTACTTAACTCATTTCTCATGGAAGGATGTCCTTGACAACCAATCCAAGTTAGTTCATTAGGATAACTCTTGTTCATTGATTCAATTATGTGAGAATAGCTTTTCAACCTAAGAATCCCTTTCTATGTGAGAAAACCTTTCACATCATGGTTGTAAATGTTTCATGAGAATGACCTTTCAACAACACAATCAACATTGGCACTTTACTCTCAAAGAACCTTTAAAGCATTTACATATGTTTTATAGGATCATGCATAAACTCACACTTTGCCCTTCCAAGGTTCAAAGCCATTATCAATCACCAATTCTAGAATTTAAGCATTATATAGGGATTTGATCATAAACTTCGTGCAATTCAATTACTTCATAATTTAGATTATAAAACCCTCTCTTTCACAATCAACAACCCAACCTATGAGACCACAACTTGGAAAACATGGGAGTTTGCATGGCCTCATAAGGGAAACATCATAAAAGCATTGTAGATCATCAATTCATATATATTTAGACATAATTAAACCATTAAAATCAGTAAATCAAAGAACCCATGGTGAATGAAGGAAACACTAGCTAATTGGGGGAATTCTACCATTTGAAATAGAGGAATTTGGGGACTCCATGGGTAAAATGAACCGATGGATGAAAGCTATCACACCTCAAGTCTAATTGCCTAACTTCAAGGGGGAATTTAGCTCCTTAACTTCAAAACCTAGTTGAATCATTTTCTTCTTCTTGTTCAAGTTCTAGAGAGAGAATATTTGAGAGAATTTAGGTCTTTCTTTTGGGAATTCCAAGAATTAGTTAAGATGGGGTGAATTTGGGGTTAAAATGATTTATATAGGGGTTCTAAATGAAGGAAAAATGACACCACTTTAATTTAATTAAAACTGGAAAAGACCCTCAAGTCCCTAGAATAACTGCTAGGAACTGACCCTCGAGACCATGATTGACGGACCGTGGACGGACGTACGGTCCATCCTGGTCAACCGTGGATCATTGATCAAAGGCCCTAAATTTTATAGTTGGACCTATGGGACCCGAACCAGGGGTCATGGACTGACCCACGGTCTGTAGGTCCCTTCTTTGACTAATGGCTAGGACCATTTCTGAGTCCTGAATGATGGACCCTAGTTGACGGACCATGGTATGACCTACATACCGTCCCAATGAATCATCATTCAGGATCAGAAAGTTGGAATTCTAGGCATCCCAACCACGGACCACACCAACGGTCCATGGTCCATTCCACGGGCCGAGGGTGGCCGGCGTGTCTTGGCTGCACCACTTCCTAGAAAGTTGTTACATGCCCTTTCTGGATACGGGGTGTTACACCTTGGAATGTGGGCAAAACGTTGTATCATTTTTAGGGTCATAGTAATTATTGTCGGTTAGAGAAACTCCCCATGAAGTAAAGTATATTATTTTCATATTACTTTTATTGCATATCTTATTGGAATGCTTCAGTGGTTTTCACTTCATGTTCATATATTGTTTCAGTTGAGTGGCTTTTAGTCCTCCAATTCAGTTATTAGAGTATTCAACCATATTACATACTCATACATTCAATGTATTAATGTCATTTGACCTGTATTTTTCCTTATGATACATATACATGTGTTTGGGATCCGCAACATGCGCTTCGTTGAGATCACTTCACACTTCTTGATAGATTTTGGTGAGAACTCCTTGCTTTCGGAGGACTCCAAATTTATATATTGCTTAGTAGTATTAAGGTGTCGTGAGTCTTGTCCCATCACCTATCTTGAAAAATAGAGGCTTAATAGATAGGCAAAGTTAGATTTTTTTGAATGTTTTTGTCCATATGATTTTATTGGAACTTATTCAAGTATAGTATTTCAAGACAGTGTTGTGAAGCTTTAATTTAAATGATTCAAATTCACATCTATTTAAGGCTTCCGCATATCATATTGAGTCTCATGTCAATAATTAGTCACACCAAGGGATCACTTGGGGACCAACAATGGTTCTCGAGTGCCGACCAAGTCTAGGGTGTAGGCTCGGATTGTGACACCTTGTCACCTTGAAATGAAAATTCACACTTTTCAAGGACTTTGTTCATTTTTGATTGATAGGGGTATGCTGAGCAATTCAGCCCCATAATCCATGCAAATTCTTTTAAGCGAAATCATGCAGACTTATCATTCATACAAAATCATATTTCATGCAATTTTATGTCATTTTTCACACGTAGCAAAAACATATATTGGACCATCTGTCCCTTGAAGTTAAAATAATCTGGAATATGTCTCAAGTGTCCAAAGCAAGTACACTTAAATACATTATAATGTTTTTGTTCAACCAGAATTTATCTAAAGTCATGATAAACCGTCATCCTTGCACTTATGGAATCTTTGCTGGAAACAATCATACCTCATCTAACCACATTGCTAGGTCATACAACTTACCATATATATCTCTTGCATAAATTGGCAATGATAGAGGATCATCATCATCTCGACTAGTCTCTCTGCTAATCTCCTCGCTATCCCTTTCCCCTTCACTAGAATCAACATCATCACTATTATCTTGGTAGTTGTTAATCTCCACCATTATTTCTATTTCTGAGTCAGACTCGGGTTCTTCGACTACAATTTTTTTCTTCTTAGAAGTTTTCAAACTTCTTCAGCCTTTTGTTTCTTAATTCAAGAAGAAACAAGAGCAGCTAGTTTAGTGATTTGATCTCTATTATTAGCCATACTTTATAATTTACAATAAAAAACAGATTTATGGACAATAAGTTTACTAACACATACAGAAATATGCTCAAATAAAACATGCAAACTAAATAGCAGTTCTAACATAAATCAACAATGCAATAGACAGAAACACCATTAAAGTTCGATCAAAGTACAGTAATAATTTCAAATTAATAGGCGAGATAAACATAAAATATTTAAAAATTCTAAGCAACCAAATAGGGCAAAAATTTTCTACCCAAATAAAAACGTCATTAGAGGAAACAATTATTCATTGAATAGGGCGAAAACGTCATCCGAATCAAGAACATGGAGAATAGATGTCAAGAAAAAGAAGTCAATAACACAAATATTCAAACTACATTACACTATCATAGGAAAATAAACAACCAAATAGGGCTAAAAATTACCGAAAAACACCATTAGAAAAGGTTCAACTTACCAAAGATGAGAGCTTTGAACTTGGGGAAGAAGATTAAATCAAAGTTTTCACCAGTAGCGTAGGGTACGGAGGGAGATTTGGGAAAGGATTAAACTTATTTTCGAGTTGCGTATGGTTCCAAGACAAGCCAGTTGGAGAAGATGAAAAGGCGGTTTGGAGAAGAAAGGTCGAAAACTCTTTTTTAGAAAAATTATCTCGATTTTGTTCAAATAGTAATTATTTAACTGTGTTTATAGGTATTATAATATACTTTTGCAAAGTTATATATTTACCCCAAGTTTTAAAAATTATTCAAAAAGAAAAGTAATGGCTATTGATCAAATTCATAATAATCTCAAGACACTTGTATAGTATATAAGAAAGTCATCTTGGTAGATATTTCCAAAAGATATCCTCCAATTTCTTGAATCAAAAGATTCGTACAAATCTACCTTTATCTTGATATATTTTCATTATTAAAGATTTAACTGGTAAGAATTAATTTGTTAAACCGCCAATTCTAAAGGTGTTTCATTTTAGTAAACTAGACTTAGATGCTTCGAACCAATATAAGTATCAAGGCTAAATGGAATTTATAAAAGGATCACGTTGTATCCTTCTATCCGCATCTAGTTTTGGTACACCTAAAGGGTTACCAATTATATTTTTTGTCCACCAAAAGGGTTACCAATTAAATGTAAAAATTTCAACTACAGACCAAACACTTGTCTCACTATACAGAATCAGGGCCGGTTCAATGCTTACAAATATAAGCCATATATATGCTTTTGGTCCTCAGTTTTGGGGAGGGGACCTCAAATTTTTACCAAGGACAACTTATGCCTTAATAAAAACTACTTTCCTCGTTTAAAAAAGAATGACTTATTTTGACTTGATATGGAGTTTAAGATGATAAAAAAGACTTTTTAATCTTATGGTCCTAAATTAAAGTTATGTTAAATATACCAAAACTTCCTTTAATCTTATGGTCTTAAATTTATATGTTACGTGAAAAACGAAAATTAAATTATTGTCATTTTCAAGCATTACACGAAACATAATAAAGTAAAAAATAGTATCAAGTTATAAATTTTTTGAATCAAATTCTTAAGCGAACTAATACGCTTTATCCTAAAATTGAAGGATCAAAAGTGCAATTATTATTTTTTCTCCCAAGAATCTTGGCCAGCGTTGTAATTTGTATATAAAGGGCTTTGTCCTCATTGGCCTTTGCTTCATAAAACACCACAAAGTTTATTCATAAACATTACTACCAAACACTTAATCTTTTCTCTTCCAACAACCAAACCCTAAAAAACAAGAAAAAAGAGAATCAAAATGGCAGCACAGAGAGATGTTGCTAAAATAGGCTCAGAAGAATTTGCTCTAATTGACGAATACTTTGGTAAAAAAAGGATGAATAGAGCTGCCACCACAGTGGCACACAATCTGGAAGCCAGTGTCGGTACAAA
Source organism: Solanum stenotomum (assembly GCF_019186545.1). Classification (NCBI taxonomy): domain Eukaryota; kingdom Viridiplantae; phylum Streptophyta; class Magnoliopsida; order Solanales; family Solanaceae; genus Solanum; species Solanum stenotomum. The sequence continues at coordinate 5,602 of NW_026027280.1, read as the reverse complement.
ATTCTGGGTGACACAACAGAGCTGCCACTATTACTACACTTCGCCTCGCGTTTATCTGGTAATTCCTCTAATTAAAAAAGAAGCTATTACTACTCCAAGTACACAACCAGTGGCTTTAAATAGCTGTGAGGCAGCTCAGTTGCATGATGGTATATATCTCGCCAATTATTCTAACCGACGCCAAATGTGCATCGCTTATAATACATACTAGTTGGTACTGATTCTTTTCTTGGTATAATTTTGTAGCAAAACCATGGTTATATGTATGTATGTGTTGTATTCTCAATTTAATAAAAACACCCCTTGTCGTATTTATATAACTATCACTACAAGAAAAAAGGCTACTAGGGACGAGAAAAATAGTCCCTAAAAGTCTGATTCCGGTCCCTAACGATCAATGAGGACGGGAAATTTCTGGTCGCCATTCGTCGCAATTGGCTCCGTCGCGAAAGGCTAATAGGGACGAGATTTTTCTACTGGTCCTTAAATACCTGTTGCGACTGGTACATTTCTTGTCCCTAAAACATATTTTAGGGACCACATTTCTGGTCCTCAAACATACATTCCTACGAGACCTTAAATTGTTTACGACAAGCTTTACTGGACTTTTAAGACCAAAAATCTGGTCCTTAAATACTTTCAAGGACTAACATTAATGCTAGTCCCTAATGGTGTATTTTAATAATTTGGCATTAAAATTAATTTATTTACAATTTGATATTTAAAATGATTTAGGACCTAAAGGTGTCGCATCTGAATATAAATACTATAGGATGCAATTGCTAATATAGATAATCACATCCATATATAAAAAAATTATCAATAATACCGACTAAAAGTATTGATTAGTGCTACAAAAATAGTACTTCTTACAAAAATATATAACCACAATAAAATTTACACAACTCATTGGCCAAAGATCTAAGTATATAACAAGAAGTCTTGCGAACAAGTGGCAACAAATCTTTAACCAAGTTGTTGACTTGTTTAACATACTGAAATTTGCATTTTCACTTGTAAATGATATCTTCCATTTCCTGTAATACATATAAACAAAATAAAATTTGTTTTAAAAAAATATTATGCACACAATCAAACCACACAAAATATATTTTAGTGTAGATAAGAAATAAAATAATGCACTCTAAATTTTAGTTCCCTAGTTACTCTGCCTTCTATTTGGAAAAAAAATATGTGGGTACCACACAACTACATTATCCCAAATGCTTCAACATCTTTCAATCACTTTCATGAACTTGAACTAAGCTATGCGTAACATGATATTTGTTTTACGTTTAAAATCTTTATGAAAATGTATCTTCTAAAAAAACCAAAAACAAAGACATTCAATTTTTGATATAACATGCATGAGCACACTACTTAATTTATGATTAATAGCTTTAGAAGGAATTAAAAAGAAATGCAATGATATGGACAACCATAAAGGCTACACGAATATTGATGATGTGCTAAATTTACCAAGCAACTTAAAGAAAGATGTTTTAAATCGAACCTTAGATATGTATGGTATGTGCTTAAACCTCAGGTTTCTACATGTATCATCTTCTAATTTGATAAAACTCTCTAGCGAAAAGTGAATCTTCTAATAGGGTATCCATCATATAAAAGTGAGCAAGATTGGACATTGTTGAACACGGGACCTGAATATAAGTGACAAGTCAAAAAAGTTTATTATTTAGCTAGCAGCTTTATAGGTATTCAAACTATACGAAGGAATGAAAAGATTGCATACATGTATGTTCACAATGAAGAAAAATTCCAGTCCACCCTTTGTTGCATATTTCTACAGAGAAAAATAATGAAAAATAGGCTCATTGACATTAAATAATATGATCACTATATTTTCATTGAAAAAAAGAAAGAAAACAAGAAAATGCTTCTAGGCCAACTACGAAGATCGTCTTCTGATTTGTCAGACTAAAAACAATCTACACCTAACATTTCCATCTCGGTGCCTATATCTCTGATCTAAATAGAGACACATAATGGTAAAATGACATGTTTGATAATACACGAAAAATATCTAGACTTTGAAATACAGTAGCATACTTATGAATTTTTTTATATTAATAAAGAAAAGTACACTAGAAATCCACATGTTTGTTCTTTTTTTATCTTTTTAGTGGCACACCACGAAGTATAAAATACCGACAAGGAATCTTTCAATAAAAACAAAATAAAAAACTACTAATAAGAAACTGTAGAGAACGAACCAGAAAAAATCGTGATATTATTTTTTCAGTAAGCAAACTCTCCAACTGCAATGTGTTTCAAATGATTTGAAGAAGCTGGACATNGCCAAAGACATCATATCTAACTATATAACAAGAAGTCTTGCGAACAAGTCGCAACAAATCTTTAACCAATTTGTTGACTTGTTCAACATACTGAAATTTGCATTTTCACTTGTAAATGATATCTTCCAATTCCTGCAATACATATAAACAAAATAAAATTTGTTTTAAAAAAATATTATGCACACAATCAAACCACACAAAATATATTTTAGTGTAGATAAGAAATAAAATAATGCACTCTAAATTTTAGTTCCCTAGTTACTCTGCCTTCTATTTGGAAAAAAAATATGTTGGTACAATACAACTACATTATCCCAAATGCTTCAACATCTTTCAATCATTTTCATGAATTTGGACTAAGCTACGTGTAGCATGATATTTGCTTTACGTTTAAAATCTTTATGAAAATGTATCTTCTAAAGAAACCAAAAACAAAGACATTCAATTTTTGATATAACATGAGCACACTACTTAATTTATGATTAATAGCTTAGAAGGAATTAAAAAGAAATGCAATGATATGGACAACCATACAGGCTACACGAATATTGATGATGTGCTAAATTTACCAAGCAACTTAAAGAAAGATGTGTTAAATCGAACCTTAGATATGTATGGTATGTGCTTGAACCTCAGGTTTCTACATGTATCATCTTCTAATTTGATAAAACTCTCCAGCGAAAAGTGAATATTCTAATGGGGTATCCATCATATAAAAGTGAGCAAGATTGGACGTTGTTGAACATGGGACTTGAATATAAGTGACAAGTCAGAAAAGTTTATTATTTAGCTAGCAGCTTTATAGGAATTCAAACTATACGAAGGAATGAAGAGATCGCATACATGTATGTTCACAATGAAGAAAAATTCCAGTCCACCCTTTGTTGCATATTTCTACAGAGAAAAATAATGAAAAATAAGCTCATTGACATTAAATAATATAATCACTATATTTTCATTGAATAAAAGAAAGTAAACAAGAAAAATGCTTCTAGGCCGACTACGAAGATCATCTTCTGATTTGTCAGACTAAAACCAATCTGCACCTAACATTTCCATCTAGGTGCCTATATCCCTGATCTACATAGAGACACATAATGGTAAAATGAGATGTTTGATAATACACGAAAAATATCTAGACTTTGAAATACAGTAGCATACTTGTGAATTTTTTTATATTAATAAGAAAAGTACACTAGAAATCCACATGTTTGTTTTTTTATCTTTAGAGTGGCACAACACGAAATATAAAATACCGACAAGGAACCTTTCAATAAAAACAAAATAAAAAACTACTAATAAGAAACTGCACAGAACGAACCAGCAAAAATCGGGATATATTTTATTCAGTAAGCAAACTCTCCAACTGCAATGGTATCAAATGATTTGAAGAAGCTGGACATTTACATTTACATTCAATGTACCTTCAATTTTACTTTCTAAGTCACTCCATGTATCTTATTATGATTATAAACTATAAGAAACAAATGTAGCCTCAAAAGAAGATGAATGCTTTTAAAAGAACAACAAACCAAATAATGGGTGTGGCCAGAGCATCTAAGTCCTTCATATAGAGGATGTTGTGCTTTGATGTGTAGACAGTCACGGAAGAAATCAATAAGATGACTGCATTAGATAAAATTACCAAGCATAAACGACAACAACATACCCAATGTAATTTCACAAGTGGAATCTACGAAATTTACTATGTATAAACAACATTCTCAAATAAGCATAACAATGAAATTGCAAAAGGCTAAGAAAGTCAGTAACCATGCACCTAATAAATAGATTTCTCATAGTGCTTAATCATGTATCACAATATTACAATCATAGTTCTTTTGAACCTCCCTATCATGTTTCAGATCTAGCATTATTGGAAACTACAGAGTAAATGGTAATTCATACCAGAGAGCCAATACAATGTTAATGCATACCAGTGAGCCAAGTGATAATCCAAAACTAATGCAATGGAACTAAGGAAAATCTTAAAAGAAAAACAATTTGTGTTAAATAATACAAATTAAACAAAAATTACAAGGACATAGATGGTAATGAAATTTGTAACTTTTATTATCTAAAAAAAACACAAAACTACAAAACATAATTATTTCAAGAATATCGCGGGAAGTAAAAGCTAGTATCAAAGACTAAAAGAAGACATACACAGGTTTAAAACTAGTGAAAAGTATCTCTAGTTTCTAACTAACATTTTTCAGTTATAGCTCTTCAGAAGAGTATTAGGATGCCGACAAAATTAAAAGCAAAAGTATTACAACTAATCCTTTTATTATACAGTTCAATTTTTTAAAGGGTCTAACAATTGCAAATAAAATAGATAAGTCAAAGTGTATAGTGATACACTATTTACAAAAGTTAAAGTCCTTTACTATAACCTTTAGGTGATGCTAATCTCCAAATTTTATCCTGAACACATCTTGCTATAAATCAATAATGCAATAAATCAGATGATTACTGTAATTGAACTGTAGCATTTGATCGAAAATTTTAGTGGTAACAAACTTAGCAGAAACTAAAAGAATAAGGACCATACTTATTTCGAAGCACTAAATTCAATCCTTTTGGCCCAAATATATACCAACCAGATCTACCACCAAACCTTCACTTGCCTTGACAAAATTTCACCAAATTTAAATTCTTGAAACCAACAAAACAGAACAATAATTATAACTAATGAAAATAATGATACCAGAAATACTCTAAGAAATTATAAGTATTGCACCATTGTTCAAAGTTATTGCGGGTAAAGGAATCAAAGAACAACTTGTGTTTTGGCCTAAATTTCAATATTCTAAAGGTTACAGACTAGAGCAATAAGAAACCATAGCAACTGAAGAGATCTCCTTTTTTGTTCTTTTTTACTCAAGATTGATAGAACTCGAGAATCTTCTATTTTGTAAGTTTTGATTATTCTTTCTCATATTAGCAAAAACACAAGTGTTTATACTTGCAGTCGTTAGAACATATTAGAAGAGAAATTATTTTTTGAAAATTTTCTTTGCCCACATGAACTAGCAGTTAACCAGAGATTTTTACATTCCTGTATACTTTGTCTCCAATCCCTTTTATAAATTAAACCCTACCCACCATCCTCACTAGAAATTCAATACTCTAAGTTTAAGACATTAAACATTAAGTATCAAGTCTATAATTCTAACAAAAAAAAAGAAATTTCACGTTCTAAAAGCAAAAAGAAAAGATAGAAAATTGACAAATCTATTGAAATAAGGGACTTTTCTGATCAACTTTGTAGAAATCTTTAG
>NW_026027279.1:0-337 GCF_019186545.1 Solanum stenotomum | reverse complement strand
TGGGCTTCTGCTAAAATTTGTTCCCTCAAATCATCAACATTTGGAACACATAGATAACCTTGGTATCTAAGCACCCTATCTCCCCCTTGGGAGAGAGCGGATTTTTTAAGCATCGCCTCTTTCAATTATACCAAAATTGGATCAAGACCTTCCTTGGCTTTCACACCCGTCACAAAAGATGATTAGGAACCATTGTGAACCATAACACCGCCTTTGGTAAAGTCCACTAGTTGAACACCTAATTGAGCCAATCTATGAACATCTCTAACCAACTCTTTCTTTTCTTCTTCAATATAAGTAATACTTCCCATTGACAACTGACAAAGAGTTTCCGCTA
>NW_026027278.1:0-670 GCF_019186545.1 Solanum stenotomum | reverse complement strand
GTAGTAGAGTCTATAAATGGAGTCAAAAATCCTCTTTTTAAAGGTTTTAATGATTTTAATGAAGCACTAGACTATGCAAGAGGGATACTTGGTCCAAATTACTATATCTCTCCAGCTCTCAGACAAAATCCCCAAAAGACCCCTCAATACAATATCCAAAAAGACACCGACAAAATAATCTTTTGTGACCATTGTTCTTCCATGACCGAGGCCTTCAAAAGATTAAATGCAAAGGTAGAAGCATTACTCCAAGAAAACACTAAACTAATGGAGCAGATAAAATCACTCAAAGGTAAAGACTCCATTCAAAAGATTGATATCAGTACACAGACCTCAGAAAAGAGTTTTCCATCTCTCGAAAAGATAGATGAGCAGGGTGTGCATTCCCCAACGAATGCAAAAAGATCCACTGTATCGGATAATAATGATACAACTAGTCCGGTTCAAACGGTAGCCGGTAAAGACACATCAAACCCGTTTATGGCTGTCACTTTGCCAAAAAGTGAAGGTGAAGGTTCTTCATCCAGACGCAGGTTACCCAGATCATTTATTCCGGTAGAAACAATAACAAAAAAGACTATGCTCCATAAAAAGAAAAAGCATGACAAAATAGAGAGCATAATAAAAAAGACTTTAGAACAGTTTTTCTAACAGGGACAAGATAAACATG
>NW_026027277.1:0-942 GCF_019186545.1 Solanum stenotomum | reverse complement strand
AGCGGCGGCAAGTGGATCATTCATGCGCGGACTTAACTGAAAAAGAAAGATTCCCTTTTGTTACTGACCTTGTTCCCTTGACTGGTGTTTTAGGTCTTCTTATCCAAGAGGACACTTTAATCTTGCTTTAGAGGCCCGAATGCTTATCATTCTTGCCTTCTAAACTTCTTTATATCGAGGGATGAGGAACCATATTATCCTGCATTCCTTAAACCTATGTAGTGAGTCGTGTAGGTGGCGTGTTTAAATTAGGACCATACATTGGGATTCTTTTCCCCTCATCGCTAGCCAGTCGGGATGCTATCTCTCTACTCCTTCGTCACTCAACCATCAAAATATGGTTTATAATTGACAAAATCTTTTTTTTTAATTAAAACTATACTGAACCACCTATCTATTCCTTTTTTGGCGTTGTCCCGACACTGATGAACATCACTTAGGCCTTCATTCATGATACCCTACTACGATCTGCAGCGCTTCAGTAGGCCCTAGGCACTGATGTGAGGTTAAAGTTTTAACCAATGCTTAATACTATCCATAAACATTGTACTCCCATAATAAGGCAAGAAAGCGGAAAATTATAAAAAAGGAAAATCCCTTTGATTAGCCAGTTTCCAAGAGGGAGAAGGTCTTATGGCAATCTCAGGTATACTACTAATCGGTTATTTGGCCTGATCGAGCAACCTATGAACAGTTGTTGCCTACATAACCTACCTCCCAGATAAAGGAAGGAAAGTCTCAGATCTATGTAGTTCTCGACCCATTTTTTTACACGGTTCCTGTACTCTTGTTGACTGAAGTAAAGTAATCCGGTNATCCGGTGGACGGGACCCTTTTATTTTCCCACACTTCAGAATAGTAGAAAGGAGTGTAAGTTTGGTATTGGATGTATCGTTAGGCTGTGCCGAGCTCCATTTTTTTTAGTGCAGGATTATAGGGAGG
>NW_026027276.1:0-789 GCF_019186545.1 Solanum stenotomum | reverse complement strand
CAGAAGGATCAAGAGTAGCTCCGGTCCCCCCTACATGGTGACATCATGTAGGCAAAATATGCGTTAGTACTTGGAATGTACAAAGTATGCGGGGTGCAACACAACAATAGACAAGGACACAATCCAAATATAAGAAATAGTTTCATAGGCATTATGAATAACAATATGAGGATGCTTGATCAAAGTGAAGTCAAAACATGTTTAAGTAAATCTATACTAATAGTAGATATCATATGTGTATGCATGATCCAACCAATCTATAACCCCAACTTAGGATGGGGGATGTCGTTCACACCCGGACACCCTGGTGGCAAGGTATAAACCCCTCACATGGTTGATGTTGGTCACACCCCAAGCATCCTAGGTGGTGAGATATAAACCTCTCACATGGTTGATGTTGGTCACACCCCAAACATCCTAAGTGGTGAGATATAAACCTCTCACATGGTTGTTCGGTTCTTTTCCCCCGGACCGAGCATGGTTATGCAACACTTTATATAGGAAATTCTCATTAGGCTCTAATGCAATCTCACGTATGGAATGAACATATACACAAGCTTAGTTTGTCATCAACACATCTCTGGATTGCCATACATCTCATAACTCAAGCTTTAAAGCATCGATTCATCAATTCTCCATAGTTGGACATTTTGTCAAACACCTTGAAGGCATGTAATGGAATCAAAGAGCATGGAAAATAGGGTAGTAATTATGCAGCCAAACCAGTGAACAACCTACAACAACACATTTTAACACCCACTATACCACATGAAAATCTCCATATCCATT
>NW_026027275.1:0-211 GCF_019186545.1 Solanum stenotomum | reverse complement strand
AATGATACTATAAGAGTGTGTGTATATATATATATATTATTTATTTATGGTATCATTAAACTTTCTTGTTCAAAAATTTATCATTGGTCAATGATACTATAAGAGAACATAAATATACTCTTATAGTATCACTGACCAATGAGTAATTTCTAAACAAGAAACCTTAATGATACCAATACAGTAATATATATACTCACTTAATATCAGTTTA
>NW_026027274.1:0-549 GCF_019186545.1 Solanum stenotomum | reverse complement strand
TACTAAATTTAGGAGTAATAAGAAGGTCCACATCAAAACATAGATCAGCAGCATTTATGGTTAGAAATCATAGTGAGATAGTACGAGGTAAAGCAAGAATGGTAATTAATTACAAAAGACTTAATGATAATACAAGAACTGATGCATATAAGTTACCTAATAAAAATGAATTAATCAATCGAATCCAAGGAAAAAGAATATTTAGTAAATTCTATTGTAAGTCAGGATATTGGCAGGTAAAAATGCATGAAGAAAGTATAGAATGGACAACATTTACATGCTCAGAAGGGCATTTTGAATGGTTAGCCATGCCATTTGGACTAAAAACTGCCCCTCCAATATTCCAAAGAAAAATGGACACTATATTTGGAGACTATAAAAGATTTGTCTTAGTATATGTAGATGATATCTTAATATTTAGTAAAGATATTAAAGAACATTTAGGACATCTACAGACAGTGTTTAGATTATTTGTGAAAAATGGAATAATAGTAAGTAAAAAGAAAATGGAATTATGTAGAAACCATATAAATTTCCTAGGAGTAACAT
>NW_026027273.1:0-617 GCF_019186545.1 Solanum stenotomum | reverse complement strand
GAGTAGCTTTTTAAGAAAATCATTTTCAATGAAAATAAAATTCGTTCTTACCAAACACACCGGAATAATAAATTAAACAAAATTATGAAGAAAATGAAACCTGGAGGAAACCCCATTGTTGGCAAGCAGAGTGAAGCTTTTGCAGTTCAGAATCCATGAAATCCCTTGATCTCAACTTTTGAACATCGATAACTGGAACCGACGCTCCGGCGGATATGACCGGAGATTCTTCCTCTGGGTGGACATACCTGGCCGGAATATTGGTTAGGTGCTGTTTGGCAAGCTCTTGAACACTTGGTACTAACAGAGATTTTCCGAAGTTCAATTTTGTTGGCGTTGACTCCATTGGCTCTTGTTAATTTGGGTTTTATCAGTTTCTTCCAAAGCCATATTAACTTTTAATTATTTTTTTATATTCAAATAAAATACATAAAAGTCCACTCTAAATGAGGCAGAAGTCTCAATTTTCAAATTATAGGTCTGACTTTTCTTTTCCTCACGTTGTAATAATAACTACTAATTACCACCGATGGTGTTTATTTGTGTATATTTAAAATTAGTAGATATAAATATGACTGTGAATTATCAAGTAAAATATATATTTATGTATTATGTCT
>NW_026027272.1:0-611 GCF_019186545.1 Solanum stenotomum | reverse complement strand
AGTTCTAAAAATTGGATTAACTAGAGAAATGAATATACCAGAAAAATAGAAGAACAAAACGAAATACAAAAAGTGGAGATACCAGCATTTTATGCAGGAAAACAAATTATTCAAATAGCTACTATCTTAAATGAGCTGACATCTAATTATTTAAACGAAAATTCGATATGAAGTTATTATTCAAGAGAACAAACAATGATATATTCAAATTGTCAAGAAATCAGAGCAACAAATATGGAAGAACTTAGGCAATGGGAACTAAGTCTACTCAAACCAGAGCAACAACTATCTACAAGAGTTATAAGAAAGAACTTTATCTCATCAGAAATAATGACAAGATATTGTAAAACTATTGGAAACAAATATCCGAATCATCAATGTTCTAAATGCCAAGGAGAAGATAATGTAATCCCAGACGTACAGCTGGAGTAAAAAAGGAACAAAAGCCAACAAGATAAAAGGAAAAGCTATGAAGACAAACTAAGTGGAAACTTTATAAAAGTAGCAATGTGTTAATAGATGTAAAGTAAAGTTGTTTGTAAAGTAAAGTTGTTTGTCTTATTATAGAGTTAGTGGAATTAGCAATCCTATGTAAATATATGTTAATGCGG
>NW_026027271.1:0-333 GCF_019186545.1 Solanum stenotomum | reverse complement strand
ATGATGTTTATGGTTTTCATGCCTCCATAATCAAATTATGAAGGTTGTTATATATGTATATATATATATGTATGTTGTTGGTGGGCTGTTTTATATGGATTTTGAAATTGGTTGGACTTAGTACTCTTGAAACACATGATTTTATTTACATGAACAAGTAGCCCACCATATGTTTGATAAAATGCCATTTATAGAATTCTTATGAAATAGAAGGTCCAATGTACGTCCTATGAGTCGGATGATTATATAAGTATTGAAATGATGATGAAATGGATACATGTATATGATTTTCTCTATATAGTGTATGAGTCGATCAAGCCTAGCTCGGGGGGT
>NW_026027270.1:0-333 GCF_019186545.1 Solanum stenotomum | reverse complement strand
CCTAAGATCTAAGAACCCCTTAATCGTTCAAAAACCATACAAATCCTAAACACCTTAAAACCCTAAACCTAAATATTACTCTAAACCTAATAGAACACTAGAAAATCTTAAGCCCAAAACCCTAAATCCTAAAAACCCTTAAAATAACCAAACCCTATGAAATCCTAAATGCTAAATAATATACGCTAAGAAACTCTAAATCATAGGGCTAAACCTTAAACCCCAAACCATATGGAATCCTAAGAAACCCTAAACCCTAAAATCCACTTAAATACCTACAACTATAATACCCGGAAAAAAAACCATTTAAAACCATAAGCCCTAAAAAAAACC
>NW_026027269.1:0-244 GCF_019186545.1 Solanum stenotomum | reverse complement strand
GAGACTACAGTTGCGGATTGAGACTCACTCTTTAGTCTCAGCGGGCCGCTCATTTCTAGATGTAGTGGACCATGCCCGCACTATCGAGCAGCTCCGTCGCGAGGCCCAAGGGGGCAGCGGCAAGAGACCTAGACAGGAGGATAGCTATGATAGGCGCCGTTTCAGACCCCGAGAGTCTTATGATAGATCCCAGCAGAGGTTTCAGTCGGGTCAGTATAGTAGCCCCTTCCAGGCTTCTCTCCAG
>NW_026027268.1:0-501 GCF_019186545.1 Solanum stenotomum | reverse complement strand
TGGTAGCCGCACTTGATAAGGGTGAATATAGGTCAAAACCAAAGAAGTATGAGCTAGACATGAAGAATCGCGAGTCCCCACCCACAAGACCATCTATTGTGGAGGCACCAAAATTGGAGCTTAAAGCTCTACCACCGCACTTGAGGTATGTATATTTAGGAGAAGAGAATACTTTGCCGGTCATCATTACAGCAGATTTGAATGCAAGGCAAGTAGAGTGTTTGGTGACTGTATTAAAGAGGTTCAAGCGAGCGATTGTGTCACGACCCTAGCCTAGGGCCTAGACGTGACCGGCGAATGGGGAACCCGAAGGAACCCCAAACAAGCCTCATAGCGTATCATTACACATCCTTGGTCGCGGAAGCAATTAAATGACCATGAACAATAAGCATAATCAAAGGGGGAAATCGGGACTAAGGGAGCAAGAGAAAAAAAAGAAGAAATGATACATAAATATCATAGATGAGTCAAGTTCAAGCATAATGCACAACTTGTCCAACA
>NW_026027267.1:44257-44727 GCF_019186545.1 Solanum stenotomum | reverse complement strand
GATAATTGATATGCTTTACTCGAGTCAACAGTTCATTAGAGAGGATAATATATAACTCACAATAACAAGTGAAATAAATATATATTATACAAATATGTGTTTTGCATTTTTTGTTACAATAAATGTAAATATCAATTTGGATAAGAATTATAGGTTTAGAAGCTCCACAACCTCACAAATTCACAATTCACATTCAAAACATTTTTTCACATAGATTCGTGTTTATAAAAGATTTGGATGGACCACTTTACATGATATAGTTTTGTTCCGTGTTGGTTTCAAAATCCCTAATTAACTTTACTTAGATAAGTCATATGATAATAATTCGTTTCATAGTTAAATATTTATAGATATTTAAACAAAAGCTATTACATTTTTGTAAACATGATGAATATGCCCTGTAATTAGAGGTGTTAAACGAACGAGCTTAAGTAAATTTGAACGGATCAAAATGTTGAATATTTTGTAAT
>NW_026027267.1:41126-44245 GCF_019186545.1 Solanum stenotomum | reverse complement strand
TTGTAATCATTTAAAATTTATTAAATATAAATTTATAAAATGATTCAAATTATATTAAATTCATAAATATATTAGTCCAAATAAATTATTGATTAATATAATTGGGTTAATTATTCAAGTCCAATAAATATGGATTTAATTAAAGTCAAAATTAATTGATTTGGGCTACAGTAGATTGAGCCCAATTTGCTAAGTCCAATGTCATATTTTCCTAGAGGCCCATTTTTTGGTGCCACATGGGCAAATGAAGTGGCATGCCAAGTCAAACAAGAAGCCAATAGGATCATGACATCTGTCAAAGATGACAAGCCCGCTCCATAAAGCCCATATGTCATGTCACTTAAATCTGATTGGCCGAAGGGAATACTGTTCCAATCACAACTCCTCTATTCTAAAACTATAAATAGGGGTCTTCATAATTCAAAAAGAAGACAGAAAATTCTAAACAAGAAGCTAGAGAAAATCCGTGGTACAAACGCCATAAAATTCTCTATAAAGCTACAAGTTTAAGAATTCAAGCATTCAAGTTCAAGAACGATCAAGATCAAGACTATCAGGTTCAAGAACAAGCTCGAAGCCCTTGAATTCAAGCAAAAGTCAAGATCAAGATAAAGTTCAAAGTTCAAATTCATCAAAGATTCAAGAACAAGCTTTAAAGCCCTTGAATCATATTTGAAAAGGCGAATTCAGAGGGATCATAGAGATTGTAACACTCGCACTTTGAAATAATAAATACGATTGTTGCTATAATTTTTCGTTCTTGATTATTATTTTCTCGACGCGAATTTTATTGTCTACAAATTCTGGCACGCCCAGTGGGACGATCTCTACCTCTCATCTTAACTTTTCAAGCATCAAACAACATCGAGATGACTTCAATGAAGAACAACTCTCGATCAATTGCCTCTAAGGCCACTAGCTCCAAGTTCTTTACTGAAGTTGAAGGCATTCTTGATGTTACCTTTGGAAGTTTCAGAGTTGTTACGAGAAACAAAGCTGCTACGCTAGGACAACAAACACTACAAGTGTCGTCCGCATCAACTCCTGTTTTTGGGTCTTCAACTCCAAAAAGAGAGAGTTCCTCCACAAATGCTTTGGAAGGAGGAAACAGTATTGCTGAAAAGATCAAGAAGACATTGGCTCTACTTGAGCAATCTAGTTCCAAGAATTCTACCACAAGGGAGAACTATGATTCAACTAACGAATCACCTCCACGTGCATCGCGTAATGTGAGTCCGCTGAAGATCAACTTACGCGACAATCCATGCTACTCTCCTACATCTCCAATGATCATGCAAACAATAGTGGTTGCTGCTTCTTCCTCTGAGGAACAACTCGCAAATCTGACGAAGTTATTTGAAGGATTGACAAAACATGTACAACACCAAGAGTCTAGAATCGATAAGTTGATGGATCGAATGGAAGGAATTTTAGATGGAGAAGCGAGTCATGCACCCGGAAAATGTGTTGAAGTTCAAGAGATCGGAGATCCTGCAAAGAAAGCACCGATTGTTAATGAGATGCCAGTTTCTTCTGAAGGGATGATCCCACTCGATCGCTTGAAGGAGTTCATTGAAGGCACTATCAAAGATAAGTATGAAGTCTCTACCAAGTCTTCTCATATGTATGCCAAGCCATACACTGCAAGAATTGATAGCTTAAAAATGTCTGCTGGTTATCAAACTCCCAAATTTCAACAATTTAAGGGTAGAGGAAATCCGAAGCAACATGTTGCACACTTTGTGGAGACATGTAATAATGCTGGAACATATGGAGACTATCTTGTCAAGCAGTTTGTTTGGTCTCTAAAAGGAAATGTCTTTGATTGGTACACAGAGCTTGAGCCCAATTCTATTGATAGTTGGGAGCAACTAGAGCACGAGTTTCTCAATCGATTCTATAGCACGAGGCGTACTGTGAGCATGGTAGAACTCACAAATACTCGCCAAAGAAAGGATGAACCGGTTATAGATTTCATAAATCGATGGAGGAACGCGAGCCTAAATTGCAAGGACAAGCTTAGTGAAGCTTCTGCAATTGAAATGTGTATTCAAGGAATGTACTGGGAGCTTCTTTACATCTTACAAGGAATAAAACCAAAATCCTTCGAAGATCTAGCTACTCGCGCTCATGATATAGAGTTAAGCATGTCCTCTGCTGGAAAATATATGACTTATATCTGAGACCCTCGCAAAGGAAGCGACAAGCAGGAACCCAAGAGATGGAGTAAATTTGTGCCTAGAAATAACAATAAAGAATCCATGAATGTTAATGCGTCGCCTGTGAAGATCACTACGAATGAGGGCATGAAGCAAAATGTGAGAACGGCTTTCCAAGCACGTTCAAATCAAAAGTCGACACTAAGGGAGATGCAAGGAAAAAAATATCCCTTCTTGGATTCTGACGTTTCTGAGATTTTTGATGAGTTGCTCGAGTTAAAGCTCATTGACTTGCCAGAGATGAAGCGACCCGATGAAGCTGGAAAAGCTGATGACCCAAATTATTGCAAGTATCATAGACTTGTGAGCCATCCTCTCGAAAAATGTTTTGTAAGGATAGAGTGATGCGATTGGTTAACGAAAAGAAAATTGTCCTTGATGATGAGAAGGCTAGTTCTAACCAGATCTCTATCACGTTCGGCTCGCTCGATCCGATCCAAATATATATCTCTGAAAAATATGAAAAAAAGTTATTGGAGCAAGATAAATCTCAAGATGATATAGATAGTGATGAAGGCTGGATTCTTGTGTCTAGGCGAAGACGCAACAAGTCAAGCTTACGAAAAGAATCCTCCGAGAAACCAATTAGAAGGAAAATGGTGAAGAAATTGGAGAAGCAGAAATCAATCCAACGTCCAAAGAGGGCAAAGGTAGAAGTGCATCACTACCAAAAACCCCGACGTCCTGTGACTCTAGAGGAATTCTTACCAAGTTTGTTTGACATAAAGTCTACTCAAGACAATGTCGAGGCATCATGTTTCAATGCTGATAAAGCAGAAACAACGAAGGTGCCTTCTACTGACAGAGAGGGAACAACGAGTGAATCCTCACCAAAAGTGTCTCCTAGTGATGATGAAAAGGCAACAAGGGAAATCTCGTCAATGATGACTCCCTCACATT
>NW_026027267.1:27981-40149 GCF_019186545.1 Solanum stenotomum | reverse complement strand
TCTATTCTAAAACTATAAATAGGGGTCTTCATAATTCAAAAAGAAGACAGAAAATTCTAAACAAGAAGCTAGAGAAAATCCGTGGTACAAACGCCATAAAATTCTCTATAAAGCTACAAGTTTAAGAATTCAAGCATTCAAGTTCAAGAACGATCAAGATCAAGACTATCAGGTTCAAGAACAAGCTCGAAGCCCTTGAATTCAAGCAAAAGTCAAGATCAAGATAAAGTTCAAAGTTCAAATTCATCAAAGATTCAAGAACAAGCTTTAAAGCCCTTGAATCATATTTGAAAAGGCGAATTCAGAGGGATCATAGAGATTGTAACACTCGCACTTTGAAATAATAAATACGATTGTTGCTATAATTTTTCGTTCTTGATTATTATTTTCTCGACGCGAATTTTATTGTCTACAAATTCTGGCACGCCCAGTGGGACGATCTCTACCTCTCATCTTAACTTTTCAAGCATCAAACAACATCGAGATGACTTCAATGAAGAACAACTCTCGATCAATTGCCTCTAAGGCCACTAGCTCCAAGTTCTTTACTGAAGTTGAAGGCATTCTTGATGTTACCTTTGGAAGTTTCAGAGTTGTTACGAGAAACAAAGCTGCTACGCTAGGACAACAAACACTACAAGTGTCGTCCGCATCAACTCCTGTTTTTGGGTCTTCAACTCCAAAAAGAGAGAGTTCCTCCACAAATGCTTTGGAAGGAGGAAACAGTATTGCTGAAAAGATCAAGAAGACATTAGCTCTACTTGAGCAATTTGGTTCCAAGAATTCTACCACAAGGGAGAACTATGATTCAACTAACGAATCACCTCCACGTGCATCGCGTAATGTGAGTCCGCTGAAGATCAACTTACGCGACAATCCATGCTACTCTCCTACATCTCCAATGATCATGCAAACAATAGTGGTTGTTGCTTCTTCCTCTAAGGAACAACTCGCAAATCTGATGAAGTTATTTGAAGGATTGACAAAACATGTACAACACCAAGAGTTTAGAATCGATAAGTTGATGGATCGAATGGAAGGAATTTTAGATGGAGAAGCGAGTCATGCACCCGGAAAATGTGTTGAAGTTCAAGAGATCGGAGATCCTGCAAAGAAAGCACCGATTGTTAATGAGATGCCAGTTTCTTCTGAAGGGATGATCCCACTCGATCGCTTGAAGGAGTTAAGATAAGTATGAAGTCTCCACCAAGTCTTCTCATATGTATGTCAAGCCATACACTGCAAGAATTGATAACTTAAAAATGCCTGCTGGTTATCAACCTCCCAAATTTCAACAATTTGAGGGTAGAGGAAATCCGAAGCAACATGTTGCACACTTTGTGGAGACATGTAATAATGCTGGAACATATGGAGATTATCTTGTCAAGCAGTTTGTTTGGTCTCTAAAAGGAAATGCCTTTGATTGGTACACAGAGCTTGAGCCCAATTCTATTGATAGTTGGGAGCAACTAGAGCACGAGTTTCTCAATCGATTCTATAACACGAGGCGTACTGTGAGCATGGTAGAACTCACAAATACTCGCCAAAGAAAGGATGAACCAGTTATAGATTTCATAAATCGATGGAGGAACGCGAGCCTAAATTGCAAGGACATGCTTAGTGAAGCTTCTGCAATTGAAATGTGTATTCAAGGAATGCACTGGGAGCTTCTTTACATCTTACAAGGAATAAAACCAAAATCCTTCGAAGATCTAGCTACTCGTGCTCATGATATAGAGTTAAGCATGTCCTCTGCTGAAAAAGATATGACTTATATCCGAGACCCTCGCAAAGGAAGCGACAAGCAGGAACCCAAGAGATGGAGTAAATTTGTGCCTAGAAATGACAATAAAGAATCCATGAATGTTAATGCGTCGCCTGCGAAGATCACTACGAATGAGGGCATGAAGCAAAATGTGAGAACGGCTTTCCAAGCACGTTCAAATCAAAAGTCGACACTAAGGGAGATGCAAGGAAAAAAATATCCCTTCTTGGATTCTGACGTTTCTGAGATTTTTGATGAGTTGCTCGAGTTAAAGCTCATTGACTTGCCAGAGATGAAGCGACCCGATGAAGCTGGAAAAGCTGATGACCCAAATTATTGCAAGTATCATAGACTTGTGAGCCATCCTCTCGAAAAATGTTTTGTCTTCAAGGATAGAGTGATGCGATTGGTTAACGAAAAGAAAATTGTCCTTGATGATGAGAAGACTAGTTCTAACCAGATCTCTATCACGTTCGGCTCGCTCGATCCGATCCAAATATATATCTCTGAAAAATATGAAAAAGAGTTATTGGAGCAAGATAAATCTCAAGATGATATAGATAGTGATGAAGGCTGGATTCTTGTGTCTAGGCGAAGACGCAACAAGTCAAGCTTACGAAAAGAATCCTCCGAGCAACCAATTAGAAGGAAAATAGTGAAGAAATTGGAGAAGCAGAAATCAATCCAACGTCCAAAGAGGGCAAAGGTAGAAGTGCATCACTACCAAAAACCCCGACGTCCTGTGACTCTAGAGGAATTCTTACCAAGTTTGTTTGACATAAAGTCTACTCAAGACAATGTCGAGGCATCATGTTTCAATGCTGATAAAGCAGAAACAACGAAGGTGCCTTCTACTGACAGAGAGGGAACAACGAGTGAATCCTCACCAAAAGTGTCTCCTAGTGATGATGAAAAGGCAACAAGGGAAATCTCGTCAATGATGACTCCCTCACATTCTGAAAAATCTATTGAACTTTCTTCCCATGAAGTACATGCATGTGATACAAAAATCACATTTACAGATAATGATCTCCTGTTTGGTGAAACACTACACAATCATCCTTTGTATATGGTGGGTCACGTGCTAGAGAAGAAGATAAATAGAATCTTAATAGATGAAAGATCTGGAGTCAACATTTTGCCTATCCACACATTGAAGGAGCTTGGCATCACGACTGGAGAACTTAGTGAAAGTCGTCTATTGATACAAGGATTTAATCAAGGGGGGCAGAGGTCCATAGGCTCTATTAAATTAGAGATCCACATGGAAGATTTGCGATCAAGCGCATGGATGCATGTGATCGACGCAAAGACGTCATATAATATATTACTTGGCAGGCCTTGGGTACATGAGAATAGAATTGTCTCATCTTCTTACTATCAATGTTTGAAATATCTTGAAGGCGGAATTGAAAAGAAGATAGTTGCAGATGATAACCCTTTCACCGAAGTTGAGACACACTTTGCCGATGCGAAATTCTATTTGAAAAGTTATGTTGTTAAAGGGTCCAAGTCTAATGATGTAAAACCAATCATGTCCGATAAGGTCATAAGCAAAAGAATTGATGTAGTTGTTGAATAGGTAAAAATTGACACTAAAGAACCTTGTCTCAATCTTAATGAAGGGAAGATCATGTCTTCGAAGAAAAAGCTGACTTCTGGGCTTCGCTATGTTCCAAAAGTGAAGAAAGAAGAAGATCAATCATCTAACCTTCAAGAAAATGCATTGAGAGGGTTAACT
This sequence comes from Solanum stenotomum, assembly GCF_019186545.1. Lineage (NCBI taxonomy): Eukaryota > Viridiplantae > Streptophyta > Magnoliopsida > Solanales > Solanaceae > Solanum > Solanum stenotomum. The sequence continues at coordinate 36,643 of NW_026027267.1, read as the reverse complement.
TTTCCTATAAGACGGATCGATGCAATAAACTTGCCTCCGATGCTGCAAGGAAAGTCAATCGCTCAAAATCAAGTGCGAGATATGACACTCCCCACAATTCGCATAAGAGAAGGTTTTGATCCCAATGCTTACAAGTTATTTGTGAAGGCTGGGTACAACCCTAATGAGCCATCAATGTTAGGGAAACTTCCATCAGAAGATACAACTAGGCAAGCACGTGAAGGCCTAGGCTATAGCCAACCGTCGCCAATTCGCATTTCCATAAGAAGGGCAAGTAATAACCATATAACTTTTGAAGATAATGTCGCTACTCCCAACAAAAAGCCTTTCGTCTTTGATCGACTTGGAGAATCGCCTGCAAGAACCTCTGTGTTTGAGAGGTTAGGTCCATTGAAGAAAAACGAGAATATGAGAAGTTATTTAAAAGTTACAACGCCCGCTTCACATTTGATTCGAAAGGATTTCAAAAGTTTGATTCCTTCTAGAATGAGGCGGCGGGTGGAACTTGTGGTTTCATGTAAAGAAGAACTCAAGGCAAAGGCTCACACTGTGGTTTACACCAAGGAGCGCGAGGAAGATGAAGAAAGTGTAGGCTCCTCAAATCATGTTACAATCCAAAATGAGTATGATTCTTTGCCTCAAATGAAGATTGATGAAGAGTTAGAAGATGTTGTTTGGTGTTGTCATATATCTGTCAATAACAATGATCTGTTAGAAGAGGAAGATGCTAGAGATGCTCCACCGGAACTTGAAGAAGGAGTAAAGACCACAATAGATCCTTTGAAAGAAATTAACCTTGGCACTGATGAAGACCCAAGGCCGACTTACTTAAGTGCCTTTCTAGAAGTTGATGAAGAAGCCGCTTATATGAATATACTTAAAGAATATAAGGATGTCTTCGCTTGGAGTTATAAAGAAATGCCTAGATTGAATCCTAAAGTAGCGGTCCATCAGTTGGCTGTCAAAAATGGTTCTCGTCCTGTTAAGCAAGCTCAAAGATGCTTTAGGCCAGACTTGGTTCCATTGATAGAAAATAAAGTTAACAAACTCATTGAGGCAGGCTTTATTCGTGAGGTCAAATATCCTACATGGATTTCAAGTATTGTTCCTGTGAGGAAGAAGAATGGTCAAATTCGAGTATGTGTTGACTTTAGAGATCTTAATAATGTATGCCCTAAAGATGAGTTTCCTCTTCCCATTCCGGAGCTGATGATTGATGCCACCTGGTTATGAGGCGATGTCGTTTATGGACGGTTCTTCTGGCTATAATCAAATCCGCTTGGCTCCAAAGGATGAAGAACTCATCGAATTTCGCACACCTAAGGGTATTTATTGCTACAAAGTGATGCCATTTGGTTTAAAGAATGATGTTGCCACATATCAAAGGGCTATGCAAAATATATTTGATGACTTGCTCCATAAAAATGTTGAATGTTATGTTTATGACTTGGTGGTGAAGTCGAGAAGGAGGGGTGATCATTTGAAAGACTTAAGAATGGTGTTTGAGTTGCTCCGAAGATATCAACTAAGGATGAATCCATTGAAATGTGCCTTCAGAGTTACTTCTGGCAAGTTCCTTGGCTTTATTGTGAGACATCGAGGAATTGAAATTGATCAGGCCAAAGTTGATGCAATATCGAAAATGCCTAAGCCTCGAAATATTCATGAGTTAAAAAGTCTCCAAGGAAAGTTAGCCTACTTGGGGAGATTCATCTCAAATCTAGCAGGAAGATGCCAACCATTCGGTCATCTCATGAAGAAAGGTGCTCCTTTTAATTGGGATCAAACATGTAGCGATGCCTTTAAAAGTATCAAATCGTATCTAGCGAAACCTCCAGTTTTGGCAGCCCCTATACCTGGAAAGCCATTGATACTCTACATTGCGGCACAAGAAAGGTCTGTAGGAGCCCTACTAGCTCAAGAGAATAGTGAAGGTAAGGAAAACGTTCTTTATTACTTAAGTAGAACGATGACACCGAATGAGCTGAACTATTCGCCAATTGAAAAGTTGTGCTTGGCACTTGTCTTCTCAATTCAAAAGATGAAGCATTATTTTCAAGCGCATGTTGTCCGCCTCATTTCTAAAGCAAATCCCATCAAGTTTGTTATGTCAAAACCTGTCCTTAGTGACCGACTAGCAAGATGGTACCTCCAATTCCAACAGTTTGAGATTGTGTACATCCCTCAGAAAGCTATGAAGGGACAAGTACTAGCGGATTTCTTGGCAGACCATCCAATACCCGATGATTGGGATTTAACTGATGATCTTCCTGATGAAGATGCGATGTCTATTGAAATTCAACCTCCTTGGAAAATGTACTTTGATGGGGCTGCACATCATGGCAGAGCTGGAGCTGGCGTAGTGTTCATCACTTCGCAAGAAGAGATTCTACCATTCTCCTTTACTTTGAAGCAATGTTGCTCTAATAATGTCACTGAATAACAAGCATTGATACTTGGACTTGAGATGACCGTCGACATGAAGCAATTACACTTACAAGTCTTTGGTGACTCTCAGTTGGTGATCAACCAACTCTTGGGGAGTTATGAGGTGAAGAAGCCCGAATTGCGTCCTTATCATGGCTATGCCCAAAAGTTGATAAGATGGCTTGGAGATGTAACCCTTCAACATGTGCGTAGAACGGAAAATAAAAAAGCTGATGCATTGGCTGCCCTGGCTTCAACTCTAACCCTTCCTGATCAAACACAAGTTACTCTTTGTCAAAGATGGATAGTACCACCACAAAATGAGGAAGAATATATAGAAACTGAGCTTGAGCATCTCGTTGCTGTTTCTGAAGCCGTAAAGGAAGATTGGAGACAACCCATTATTGACTACACGTGTTATGGGATACTTCCGGAAAATCCAAGGAGAAAGACTGATATTCGTCGTCGTGCACCTCGCTTCCTTTATTACAAGGACACATTATATAGAAGATCATTTGAGGGTGTACTATTACGATGTTTGGGAGAGGAAGAGGCAATTCAAGCTCTGCAAGAAGCACACTCAGGAGTATGTGGATCACATCAATCTGGACCGAAACTCCACTTTCACATAAAAAGGATAGGGTATTATTGGCCAACCATGGTGAAGGATTGCTTAGATTATGCTCGGAGGTGCGATGCTTGTCAATTTCATGCAGATTTCATACATCAACCGCCTGAAGTATTGCACCCAACTATCGCATCTTGGCCATTTGACGCTTGGGGATTGGATGTTGTGGGACCACTACTAAAATCTTCTGGTGGACACTTGTACATCTTGGCTGCAATAGATTACTTCTCAAAATGGGCTGAAGTTGTCGCTTTTAAAGAAGTGAAGAAAGAGAATGTTGCAAATTTTATCCGAGTGAATATCATCTATCGCTTCGGCATCCCTCGCTACATAATAACAGACAATAGCAAGCCATTTGATAACAAGTTAATGAACAAAATTTGTGATCTCTTTGGTTTCAAGCAGCGTAAATCTTCTATGTATCATGCTGCCGCCAATTGTCTCGCCAAAGCATTCAATAAGACTCTATGCAACCTCCTAAAGAAAGTTGTCTCCAAGTCCAAAAGGGATTGGCATGAAAGAATGGAAGAAGCTTTGTGGGCATACAGGACAACATACCGCACACCAACTCAAGCAACACCTTATTCACTTGCTTTCGGAGTTGAAGCTGTCCTGCCACTCGAGCGTCAAATACCTTCCTTAAGACTTGCTATTCAAGAAGGGCTCACTGAAGAAGAAAATGCTCGACTGCGTCTTGCTGAGTTAGAAGCACTTGACGAAAAGAGGCTAGAAGCCCAACAAAACCTTGAATGTTATCAAGCTCGTCTATCTCGTGCTTTCAATAAGAAAGTTCGCTTGAGGTGTTTTCAAGTTGGAGACCAAGTTCTCGCTGTAAGAAGACCCATCATTACTTCACACAAGTCTGGGGGCAAATTTACCTCAAAATGGGATGGACCGTATGTAGTATAAGAAGCATATTCACATGGTGCTTATTGATGCAGATGGCATAAAGATTGGTCCTATTAATGCAAAATTCCTAAAGAGTTACTACCCTTGAAGTAAGATGATGCTCCTTAAGGTACGAGCCTAAACTGCATGTCACTCCTGGCCCGCAAGAGTATAAACTGTGTACGGCACAACCAAAAAATAAAATAGAAAAAAAAATCACTCAATCCCCCAGAACTACGTTGTGACTTGATCCTCTTTACTGAGGTACGTAGGCACTTAGAATATATCCTAAGTTCAGTTGCATAAGTGTCAAAAAACCACATGTTCCCACTTGATCTATCACATGTCAGTCAAAGCAATAACTATTCAGTTTTATCTTTTGTCTCATCATACTTTAGACTTGTACGAAGTATTGATTGGTCAATAGATGAGGGCAAACCCTTATAAAATATGAGTTTCTTTAACAACATGCTTGAAGTTTCTTTCCATTTAGCCAAGTATGCAAGTTGAAGTCTTTATATTCTTCGAGTTTACAAGTTGAAGTATTTGAATCCTCTAAGTATACAAGTTCAAGTATTTGAATCCTCTAAGTGTGCAAGTAGGACTTCAAGTATGTAAGTAGAAGTCTCCAAATCCTCCAAATGTGCACGTCGTTGAATTTCCATGCCGTAAGGTGGACAAATTTGTCCCTTTGCACCTTAAGCTAGCCTTTTCGCGGATTTATCCTTAAGTGGATCCTTGAATTTCCATGCCTTAAGATGGACAAATTTTTCTTGCACCTTAGGTTATTTATCCTTGAATGGATCATTAAATTTCTATGCCTTAAGGTGGACGAGATTTATCCCTTTGCACCTTAAGCTGGCCTCTTCACGAATTTATCCTTAGATGAATTATTTTTGGTATGCCGTGCACAGTTTATACTCTTGCGGGCCAGGAGTAACAAAAAAAGCTGCCATGCCTTAAGGTGGACAAGATTTGTCCCTTTGCACCTTAAGCTGGCCTTTTTGCGGATTTATCCTTAAAAAGATCTTATAAAGCCTCAAGTAAGTGATCTTCAATGCGGGGACGTTAAACACATCCCTTCGCACCTTATGGTTAAGTATTTGGGACATGGTAACGCCTTGAGAGTAGTATTTTTTTCAAGGCGGGGACGTTAAACACAGTTTTTTTAGTAAAGCCTCAAGTTGGTTAAGTATTCGGGACATGGTAACGCCTTGAGAGTAGTATTTTTTTTCAAGGCGGGGCCGTTAAACACAGTATTCTAGTAAAGCCTCAAGTTGTTTAAGTATTCGGGACCTTGNAGTGACAAAGACATCTTTCTAGAAGGGTGATATTGTCTACCTTACTTTTTAAAAATATGTGGTCTTAAATTTATTTGTTAATTTACAAACTCAAGATATAATTAATTACATTTTTTTCATTTTATTCTTACTATTAATTCTTTTAGAAAGTGTAAACAGGTTTATAAAGAATTAAAAAGGTTTTTCTTAAGGGGTAAATCAGTGAAGCTATCCTTTTATTTATGATTTCTTAAGAAGCGTATAAAGAAGAAAGTGAACAACCAATATAAAATGGAGAAAGTAGTATATATGTAAATAATATTTTTAAATTTCTTATATTGAGTGCACAATTAGACACTTAAACTTGTAGAAAATTGAACAAATAGACACACACATCCTACGTGGCATCCTACATGGCAATTTGTGTCCTACGTGTATTATGTTACATAGGACTCATGTGTCTACTTGTTCAACTTAATACAAATTTAAGTGCCTACTTGTGAAGTTGAAGGGCATAAATGTAAAATGAGGTCAAATTAAAGGGCACATTTATGTATTATGACCTATTTTTATTACTCTCCTACTATCTTGTTCTTCGATTTTAGTGTCTCTTTAGCCTTGATATATTATCATATTATTTATTGTTACTATGATGCTCTTTTCCATCTGTTCTCAATATGAATTCTTCACCATTATATTTACTTTACATATATTGATAATTGATATGCTTTACTCGAGTCAAGGGTTCATTAGAGGGGATAAAATATAACTCACAATAACAAGTGAAATAAATATATAATAGTGAAATAAATATATATTATACAAATATGTGTTCTGCATTTTTTGTTACAATAAATGTAAATATCAATTTGGATAAGAATTATAGGTTTAGAAGCTCCACAACCTCACAAATTCACAATTCACATTCAAAACAATTTTTCACATAGATTCGTGTTTATAAAAGATTTGGATGGACCACTTTACATGATATAGTTTTGTTCCGTGTTGGTTTCAAAATCCCTAATTAACTTTACTTAGATAAGTCATATGATAATAATTCGGTTCATAGTTAAATATTTATAGATATTTAAACAAAAGCTATTACATTTTTGTAAACATGGTGAATATGCCCTGTAATTAGAGGTGTTAAACGAACGAGCTTAAGTAAATTTGAACGGATCAAAATGTTGAATATTTTGTAATTGTAATCATTTAAAATTTATTAAATATAAATTTATAAAATGATTCGAATTAAATTAAATTCATAAATATATTAGTCCAAATAAATTATTGATTAATATAATTGGGTTAATTATTCAAGTCCAATAAATATGGATTTAATTAAAGTCAAAATTAATTGATTTGGGCTACAGTAGATTGAGCCCAATTTGCTAAGTCCAATGTCATATTTTCCTAGAGGCCTATTTTTTGGTGCCACGTGGGCAAATGAAGTGGCATGCCAAGTCAAACTAGAAGCCAATAGGATCATGACATGTGTCAAAGATGACAAGCCCGCTCCATAAAGCACACATGTCATGTCACTTAAATCTGATTGGCCGAAGGGAATCATGTTCCAATCACAACTCCTCTATTCTAAAACTATAAATAGGGGTCTTCATAATTCAAAAAGAAGACAGAAAATTCTAAACAAGAAGCTAGAGCAAATCCGTGGTACAAACGCCATAAAATTCTCTATAAAGCTACAAGTTTAAGAATTCAAGCATTCAAGTTCAAGAACGATCAAGATCAAGACTATCAGGTTCAAGAACAAGCTCGAAGCCCTTGAATTCAAGCAAAGTCAAGATCAAGATAAAGTTCAAAGTTCAAATTCATCAAAAATTCAAGAACAAGCTTTAAAGCCCTTGAATCATATTTGAAAAGGCGAATTCAGAGGGATCATAGAGATTGTAACACTCGCACTTTGAAATAATAAATACGATTGTTGCTATAATTTTCCGTTCTTGATTATTGTTTTCTCGACGCGAATTTTATTGTCTACAGTAATATATAAAAGTCTTAAATTGAACAGATACATATGTTCATGAAAGAACATGACTATTATGAAAAGTCATATTTTCAATTCCATAAATATAATGAATCTCTCAAAGTAGCATGAGAAAGGGCTTTGTTGTATTCAAATAAGAATTGCTTGTATTTTTTTCCAATATGTATATAAGCAATATCTCTTTAAGGACAATGATTCTTCACTCCTCAAGGTCATCTTCTTCTTCAATTATATTTTCTAATTTTTTTCCCTAACAAATGAGTTAAATGTAGGTTATAATTCAATCCGTCCAATTCTTAATGAATTTTAATTGCTACTTTTTAGAATTTTTTAGTATCTAATAAATTGTTATTTTTCTTTATTATGACAATAGATAACATATCAAATAAAAAACATCGACAAAATTTCTCATTAACCAATTAGAGTAACACATTAGCTCAATTTTTTTATGGACTAGAATGACTTAGCAAATGCCCAATCATTGATCAGTTGATTGACAAATACCCACACAAGAAGTCAAGTGATGCAAGTAACCAATAACACAACCTAATTATTACCAGAAAAATAGAACTAATTGCATAAATGCATTTGTTAGTTATAACATAATTATAATACAATTTCATGCATTATGTTTAATTAAACAAACTTTAGTTAACAATAAAAACTAAATAAACCTTTTTTAGATGGACATGTGGATAAACTTTATATTTTACAAATTAAATATATGTGTAATGACCCTAAAGGTCATTTTTGGAAATTTTCATAAAATGACCGTTTTACCCCTCCCGATAGTTGCCCCGAGTCCTAATTATTGTATTTTCGAAGTTGAGTTGAAGGAAAATTGATGAAAAGTTGAGTTTTTGGAAAGTTGAGTTTTTAAGAGTTAAAGTTTGGTTAAAAGTGCTATTTCGAGTCATTTGGAGTTTTGAGACTCGAATCGGATTTCCATCGATTCCAGCAATTTTAGAATGTCGAAACGGGTCTATGAGAATTTACGGAGTCGAATTTGGAGTTAAAACGAAGATTTGAGGTCCTAAGTTGCTAAAAATTGTGAAATTTTGATCAAGAGTTGACTTTGGTCAACAAACGAGGTTTCGGTGCTCGAAATGGAATTTCGAGGGCACCGTTGGATTCAGGGGGTGATTCTAAGTCTAGAATGAGTCTTTGTTGAATTTTTAGAGGCCCCGAGTGCGTTTCGAGTTTTTGAGTCTAAAGTTAGTTTCTTGATGCCTTATCGGATATCGGGTCAAGGAGATCTCGAATTCAAATTCCGACGATTTCATTGAGTCCGAAATGTCATTTTTGAGCTAGTAGCATATTTGGTTCGTGTTCAGGAAGTGCCAAATGAGTTTTGGGTGAGCTTTTAAGCTTCTTGGATGCTTTGACACTATTTCAGCAAATTGTGACAACTAAAGGGTTCATTATTAGTTTTAA
>NW_026027267.1:0-25224 GCF_019186545.1 Solanum stenotomum | reverse complement strand
ATTTTTTTTTTTAATTTTTGTTTTAAGGAAAAAAATTAAATTTATTATTTTGGTGGTCAAATTTATTTATGTTTCACTAATTTTCTTGTAAAAATTATTAGAGATGTCCCAATATTTTTTTATAAATACAAAAACTAAATTACAATATAGCCAAATTTTTAATTATAATATAGCCACAAAAATATTAATTTTTAAATTTTTTTCTTTACACTAAAAAATGAAAGAAGAAAATAAAATAAGAATAAGAAACTCAAATAATGATAATCAAAGAAGTCAAAAAATAATTTATGTATGATAAAAATTAAAATATACCTTGAACATCCCTACGTCATTATTTTTTGAAATTAAGAGTCAAAAACATAAATTTAAAACTAATTTTTTCACTTCCGTTAGATATATGTGAGCTTCTTTTGTAGTGATAGGAATATATGTGAGTCATTTGTATAACAGTAAGTTAAGGGGTACTATATCAAGCATTTTCCCTTTTAAAAATATATCACGCAGTCGTTTATTTCTTTAACTTACGCAAACGTACCCATCTTAATTATAAGGCAAATAAACTAAATTACAAAAAATAAAAGACAAACGAACTTGTGGATGTCTCACTTTTAAAATGAATAACATATTTTCTTATTTGATAAATGTTTAATAATACTATCAATATTTTACTTATGTTGGGTCTCATTTATTTGACCAAAAAATTATAAAGATATACTATTCTATTTTAAAAGTTTATTTATTTTAATGATAGTTTTGGAATCTTGCAAAGTCTTTTCATATTTTTTAAACTTTGCACCTAGTCAAACTGCATCACATAGATTGAGATGGAAAGAAAATTGTTAGTGCAGAAAAATTGAATTTGCTCCGAGGATACATAATTAATGTGGTGTGGAAGGGCAAAGCAATAGAAAGGATGGTCCCTCGCGCGAACTATTTTTTTTTTGTAAAAAACCATTATATTTCCTCCGTTCATTTTTGTTCAGTATTGACTTGGCACACTCCTTAAAAGCACTAAACAAAATGCAATTTTACTACTCCCTCCGTCCCATTTTATGTGAGGTAGTTTGACTTGGAGTTTAAGAAAGAATGGAAGATTTTTAAATTTTGTGGTCCAAAATGAATGATAGAAATTTGTGTGGCTGTAAATCATTTCATTAAAGGTAAAATAGACATTTTATTGTTAAATTGTTACTTAATATAAAAACGTGTCATTCTTTTTAGACTGACTAAAAAGAAAAGTCTGTCATATAAATTAAAACAGAGAATCATAAGTAAAAATGAACAGAGGGAATATTATTATTACCTATTTCTCTATAGTGTGTTGGCCGGGGAATGGAAATAGATTACATAGTGGGAAAAAACAAATACTGATTTGTAAATAATATATTTCGATAATATTTGCAAACAATGTGGCATATCCAAACGGCTATAAGCTAAGACAATTTCAATGGGAAACAACAATATTTAAGGTTTTCGTCTCCATTTTTATCTCTAATTTTCACAATTCTCTCCATAAAATATCCTCTAGCTTTGTCTCTTAGTATTTGGAACGGCAGGGCAGATTACGAGTTCCACTGAATTCACTATCTTTAGTTTAAATATTGTATCGCATACAAAATCAATCTCATAACTTTTTTTGTAGGCAGAAGGAAAGAGAAAACGAGTGAAAACGAAGTGGAGCGAGGGGGTGGGAGGATCTACTTGGAATTGGCTGTCAGTGAATCCCAAGTATGACATAGATAGAGGAAAGAAAATATCATACATGCCGATCCTTAAAATTTATCTTAATATATATAAATTAATCTAGAAGTCAGTAACTTAAAATACAAAATTCAGAACCTATAAACTTCAAATTCTGGCTCTACTTTAGTTAAAATACAAGGTATCTAGATTTCAGCAAATATGTAGATTTCCTTGTTGTCTTATATATGAGTTATAATTAAATATATGTGTATGTAAGAAATATAATTTTTTTACTAGGTATTTTAAAAAGGGAAAAAGGCTTGATATGTCTTTCAACTTTGTCATTTAGAGTCGATATACCCTTCGTTATGTAAGTGGCTCATATATGCCCCACTATTATATAAACCTTTTCCTTTAATGAAAGTGAAAAAAATAATTTTAATTTAATTTTTAAATTATTTTAAATATATATATATATAATCCATATGGGGTATATTTGATCCTCCTCACACGTATTATTTTTTTTACTTTTTGTTTCAATGACTAATTTAGCTATTATTTTGGTGGTCAAATTTATTTATGTTTCACTAATTTTCTTGTAAAATTTATTATAGATGTCCCTTTTTTTTACAAATACAAAAACTAAATTACAATATAGCCGAAAAAACAGTTTTAATTATAATATAGCCACAAAAAAATTAGTTTTAGTTTTTTTTCTTTACACTAAAGATGAAAGAAGAAAATAAAATAAAATAAGAATAAGAAACTCAAATAATGATAGTCAAAACAATTTATGTATGAAAAAGATTAAAATATACCTTGAACACCCCTACGTGTTTTTTAAAAAAATTAAGAGTAAAAAATATAAATTTTAAACTAATTTTTCACTTCCATTAAATGAAGGGTATATGTGAGCTCCTTTTGTAATTGTAGGAGTATATGTAAGTCATTTATATAACAATAAAAGTATATATATGCACTACTTTTATAACAGGGATATATCAACTCTAATGATAAAATTAAAGTATATATCAAACTATTTTCCCTTTTAAAAATATATCACGCAATCGTTTATTTGTTAACTTACCCAAACGTACCCATCTTATAAGACAAACTAAATTACAAAAAATGAAAGACAAACGAACTTTTGGATGTAAAGCATTAGCCTTTCTTCTAACCTCAATTTATACAAAATACTTTCTTTTTTATCCAATTTAAAAATAATAACATATTTCCTTATTTGATAAATATTTAATAATATTATCAATATTTTAGTGGTGTTGGGTCTTACTTATTTGGCAAAAAGTTTATAAAGATATATTATTCTATTTAAAAAATTTATTTATTTTAATGATAGTTTTGGAACCTGTGAAGTCTTTTCATATTTTTTAAACTTCGCACCTAGTCAACATCACATAAATTGAGAGGAAAGAGTATTGTTAGTGCAAAAAAAATGTTTTTTTTTTAAAAAACAACCATTATATTTCCTTCATCCATCTTTACTTATTCAGTATTGACTTGGCACACTCCTTAAGAAACACTAAATAGAATGCAATTTCACTACATCACAAGTAAAATATACGGAGGGAGTAGTGAGTTGGCCGGGAAATGAAAATAGATTAAATAGTGGGGAAAAAACAAATATTGATTTGTAAATAATATATTTCGATAGTATTTGCAAATAATGTAGCATATTCAAACGTCTATAAGCTAAGACAATTTCAATGGGAAACAACAACATTTGAGGTTGTATGGTCCTTTTCGTCTCCATTTTTATCTCTAATATTCACAATTCTCTCCATAACATATCCTCTAGCTTTGTCTCTTAGTATTTGGAACGGCGGGGCAGATTACGAGTTCTACTGAATTCACTATCTTTAGTTCAAATATTGTATCGTCCTTAAAATTTATCTGAATGTACAAATTATTAATTAATCTAGAAATCAGTAACTTAAAAAGACCAGAATTCAGATTGTATAAACTTTAAATTTCTGGCTCTACTTTAGTTAAAATACAAGGTATCTAGATTTCTACAAATATGTAGATTCCCTCGTTGTTGTCTTATAAATGAGTTAAAATTATATGTTTAATTAAAACAAAGGTCATAAACCTGTCTGATACCAAAAATTTAAAAAATGGAGACCCTCAATAACATAATTATAGCAACAATTTTTGTTACAATTTTGTTGGTATATACATGGAAAGTGTTGAATTGGGCATGGTTTAGGCCAAAAAAATTGGAGAAGTTTCTTGGACAACAAGGCTTATGTGGGAATTCTTATAGGCTACTCCATGGAGACTTGAAAGAGTTCTCTAAGAGCATCAAGGAAGCACAATCCAAGCCTATTAATAATCTTTCAAATGATATAGCACCAAGAATCATTCCTTATTTTATTCAAACCATTAATAAATATGGTAAGTCTTCTAAAATTAGAAGCAAATTCAAAATTTGAACTTTATGAGTTCAGAGGCTATTGATTCCGCTAGACTATTGTGTTTTTTGTGTTCAAGATTTAATGTGTATGTATTTAGTTGATTTCTTAACACATATACAAAGTTTGAGTCAAAACTATTGTCGGTTGAACTCATAGCTTATACTACTCTCCCAATTTATGTGTCATATATACTTCCCTGTTAAATCTGCCTCAAAAAACAATGTTGTACTTCTTTATTTAGAGACAATTTTAACTTCAATTTTTCCGTCTTATTCTTAATGAGATTGATTTGTAGCCACACAAATGTGTATGACTTATTTAAGACCATGAGTTTCAAAACTCTTTCTTTCTTTCTCAAACTCAGTCACTACAACAAAAACAACTTTTAACGGCAATAAGTAGACACATTAATAAAGAGTGTTAAAGTCTTTACCGGCATTAGTTAAGTGTCATTAGATCCAATGTCGTTAAAGGCTTTAGGTACATATACAAAGAGCACTTGAGCTATTATCGTTAATTAATTGCCGTTAAAGATCATTTTTGATGTAGTAAGTGTCCAATCAACCAGGGGGGGAGCTAGTAAGGGTTTGGAAAATTACACTGTTTATATTGGTTAAAATTATTTTTATGTATATATAGTAGATGTTGAACTCCCTTCTACGTACTTCTTCATATTTTGAACCTCTTAATGAAAATTCTGGCTTTAAGTTGTGAATGGAAGCTTTTGTGGACTCAAAAAGATTGTGTTTATATGCAGGGAAAAATTGTTTTGTATGGTTTGGGCCAAAACCAATGATACTAATAATGGAAAGTGAACAAATTAGAGAGATATTTGCTAAGAATTATGTTTATCAAAAGCCTCACCACAACAATCCAGTGGCCAATTTGTTGGCTAGAGGCATAGCAAACTATGAAGAAGATAAATGGGCAAAACATAGAAAGATCTTAAAACCAGCTTTCCACATGGAGAAGTTGAAGGTTCTACTCTACCTTATTTTGTCTACACACAATTTTTTTTTTTGTAATAACTGACCTGACTGAGTATTTACATCAAATCAATGAATGTCAGACACGTGTCGTTTGTACATTCATGATATGAAACCTGCGTGTTTAAAACTCCCCTAAATGGTCTAAAACCACTTCCTCCTAAAAAGTCCATGACATAAAACACTCACAACCACGGGCGGATACACCACTTGGATAGAAGATTCATCTGAACTCAATATTTTCATTCAAAGCATAGATATCTAGGTAGAAAGAATAGTAAAATTTCAACAAATATTATATCTAAACTTGCAATGAATCGATAGAATTAAAATCTTGTATCCGCTTATATAGCTAATGAGATGCATTTTTTTCTTTTGTTTTGCAAGTAGCTTATGTTGCCAGCTTTTTACTTAAGCTGTATTGAGATGCTAAAAGAATGGGAACAAATTGTCCCAGATGAAAGATCAAAAGAGTTGGATATTTGGCCTCAATTTCAAAAATTAACAAGTGATATGATTTCGCGTACGGCATTTGGTAGTAGCTATGAAGAAGGAAGAAGAATATTTGAACTTCAAAAAGAACAAGCTGAGATTATTATGAAACAGTTCAATTCCATTTATATTCCAGGATCAAGGTACGTAATTACGACTAAAGTTATGGATCTGCAATATTCTTACTCGTTTAGAGTTATCTACATCGAGCACCAATTCAACTATTGTTAATAGAGGTGACAAATGAGCGGGTTGAGATAAGGTCTGTGTACACTCTACCCTCATGAGCATCACTTTGTGGGGTGTCAATGGGTATGTTGTTGTTGTTGTATGGTCCAACTTGTTTAAACTTGGACGAGCTGCTAAATAATAGATTGATCTTTGAGGTGGATGTAACCTTTTGGCTATGGATTCATATGAATTCAGTGTAAGGTTGAACTCGTAAAGTTTAAATCCTGAATCAACCTCTGCTTGATTTTGCACCTCTAGACATGCAATATATGTGTTTTTCTTTTTCTCAACTTACTAAAACTTTTAACATGTAGATTTTTGCCCACCAAAAGCAACAAGAAAATGAAAGAAACTGAAAAAGAAGTTCAAGAATCGATAAGGCGTCTAATTGACAACAGATTAAAGGCAAAAGAAGCAGGGCAGGAGTTTGGTGATGACTTATTAGGTACATTACTAGAATCAAATTCCAACGAAATCGAAGAACAAGGAAGCAAAGAATTTGGATTAACTATCAATGAAGTAATTCAAGAATGCAAATTATTTTATTTTGCTGGACAAGAAACCACTTCAGTGTGGCTTGTTTGGACTATGATTTTGTTATCTAGACATCAAGATTGGCAGGCAAAAGCCAGAGAGGAAGTTTTGCAAGCCTTTGGAAGTGATCAACCAGCTTTTGATGAGTTAAGTCGGTTGAAAATCGTAAGTTCTTTCAACACAACTCATACATTGACACATGATATATATATTTAGGATGGGTTCTGTAGGTTCAACTGATTATGAACTAACTTATCTCTTTTACATAGATGAAGAAAATTTGATATGCATACATATTATGTGATCACTCTCCGTTCGAACTAACTGACTCTAGATTCTGGATTTAGTCAAAAACTTGATATGCATACATATTAATTATGTGATCACTTTCAATTCAGACTAACTGACTCTAGATCTTGGATTTAGTCAAAAATTTGATATGCGTGCATATTATGTGATCACTCTTATTTCGGACTAACTGACTCTAGATCCTGGATTTAGTCCGAAAGGATAAGATCCATTATTTATATCAATTGGGAATAACTTACATATTTATAGAGATAGCAGGAAATTCATAAATTTCGTTAAACATGTTTAAGATTTAATATATCTATAGAGACAATGGTAAAGCTAGACATAAGTATTTGAAATATATTTTTCAGGTAACGATGATTTTGTACGAGTCCTTAAGACTTTATCCACCACTAGCAACTCGTATCAGGAGGACTAATGAAGAAACTAAATTAGGAAATTTGTATTTACCAAATGGATCATTGCTTTTTATACCAACGATCTTATTACATCACGACAAAGAAATATGGGGCGAAGATGCAGAGGAGTTCAAGCCAGAGAGATTCAAGGAAGGTGTTTTAAAGGCGACAAAGGGACAAATGACGTTTTTTCCATTTGGAGCAGGACCACGAATATGCATTGGACAAAACTTTGCGATGTTAGAAGCAAAAATGGCTATAGCTTTGATTCTACAACGATTCGAGTTTGAGCTCTCTCCATCTTATACACATGTTCCACATTCTATTGTAGCTTTGCAGCCTAAGTTTGGTGCTCCTTTACTTCTGCATAGGCTCTAGTTTTGGGGACAAATGAACCTGGCCAGTTGTTCTGTAAGAAGACGAATTTTATAGGTTCAATTGAACGTTTTTACTATTTGTATATAGTTGAACAAGTAGACATACACGTTCTAATGACGATTTCACGTGAGATACACTCGACCTGATTTGTATTATTCCATGTCAGACACATATTATGTCATGTAGGACGCATGTGTCTACTTGTTCAACTGTATACAAGTTTAAATGTCAGTACTTATGCACTCCCAAATTTAGAGGACATAAATATCAATGGCATAATACATAAATTGGACCCTAAACTTGGCTTCAAATTTTAAGTATGACCTCTAACTTTCATAGTGCACAAGTAGGCACTTTAACTATCCAATTCTTAAACAAAAAAACACACGAATCCAACAACCAAATTGTGTGATATACAAACGCTCCTACGTGGCTTATTGAGCCACTCAGTGGCTGCCACGTAATTAAAAAATTACACGTATTTTATAATTAAAAAAAAGAAGAAATTAAAATACAAAAGGGTAGGGTTGTATTTTCTTTTCCCAATTTGCTCGATTTTTACTCAACATCAGCGGAGCCCTAGCCCTAATTTCTTTGCTAATCAAAGTAAAATTGTGAAGATTTGTGGTCAAAGTTCTTATCTTTTGGATGTTTATGTGTTGTTCTTCCTCAATTTAGTCTGGTTATGTTAATTTTTGCTTTTTGAAAGTTTATTTTTGGTAGAAGCTGTCACCATGAATGTAAATTCACTTTTTTTTATACCTGAATTATTTGCAGACCAAGAAATCTTCATTATAGCTCTTTTTACACAATGACAAAAAAAATTAGAATCCATTACATAAAAAACGACCAGAAATTGTGCACAAAAAGAGAAAAAAAGCTTGAGTACTAGAATTAGGAAGAAGAAGAAGAAAAATGGGATTTTGATTTGAAAAAAAAAAGGTATATTTAAAAGGGATTCATTAAAGGTAAAATTGTCATTTCCGCCTTTTTTTTACTGTTGTGGGCCTCGAAAAATACCCCTGACGCGCCTGAATTGCGTCTCAATCACGCGTTATGCCAGGTTGGATTCGCGTGTTTTTTTGTTTAAGAATTGGATAGTTGAAGTGCCTACTTGTGCACTTTGAAAGTTAGAGGACATACTTAAAATTCGAAGCCAAGTTTAGGGTCCAATTTATGTATTATGTCAATATCAATTGAGACCAAGTTTAAGAGTACGTTTATATATTATGTCAGCATTAACTACTGTAAACTATAGTTTGAAGAACAATAAATAGGCTGAACTTTTCAAGAGGATTCAATCATACACCACTAGTTTCATTTAGTTTTCTTTTTTTAAAATCAAAAGAGCCATTTATTCCATAACTTGTTTTGAATTTAATATAATAAGCAGTTCTGTTTTCTTAGTTTGACGTTTTCAAATCATTAGTCCAATGAGATGGATTTTAAAACTATTTGCAAAAGGGTTGAACAATGACAAATTGATTGAACAAATATTGAAGGCCAAACTTTTTAGAAATGAAAAGACAAAAAGGGCTTAGCGCAGGAAATAAGATTTCTTGTCCACTTTAAATTTGAACAAAAGAATTCGACTTTTCAAATCTATTATGTGAAAGAATAAAAATTTCTTAGGTGTAAAAATGAAAATCTCTTATAAAAAAATTAAAAAATTAAAAAATATAAATTATAAAGATAATTTGAGTGTGGATCAGTGGATGGGGCAAGGTAGGATAAAATTATGATTTTGTTTTGACTAAACATGCATCATAATTTTCCGTAAAAAGTTTTTATATTTTTTATATTATATATGGGAGAGGGGATGGGGAAAATTCAGCAACAAAGTCTAAATTTAAATAGCCAGTCAATTACACCTAAAATTTCCCTATTGGGTTAAAATTTCTTCTTCTTCTTCTTTTTCTATTCAATATTCATATTGTGTGATTAATTTAAATTTACCTTGTGTAAAAATACTATTTTTTTAAAAAAAAAAAACATCTTCTCATCAAAATTTTATCCAAAAACATATTTTATTGTGATATTTAGGGGTGTGAAAAAACTGAACCGACTGATAAATCGAACCACAAGAAACGTTATTGGGTTAACAGCCATTTAATGGTTTTAGAAAAAATAATTATTGGGTTATCGGTTCTATATTGATTTTTTAATATTGGATTATTGGGTTAACCGATAACTCATAATTTACTATTTTAATTTTCAATCACGTATATATATCAAAAATAAATATCAATATAATCACTATATTACATTATAACTATAATAACCCTACAATTAACACTACTAAACTCTGGCCTCTGCATTTTCCCTTTAGGTTTTAGTATTACTTTAGTCTTTATTATTGCAATTTAGTCTGATTTGCTTGTTTCGATGTATGCCTATTTCACATTAAATTATTAGACAAGTCATATATTTGTTTTGAAAATACTTTCTTATTGGTTAAATAGAAAATCGAACCATTAAAAAACCAAAAATCGATAACAAATATCTTATTGATTTGATTATCAATTTAGCACATTTAAAAATCGAAAACCAATAATACTTAAAATCGAATTGGGATACTGATTACGAATAAAACGATTTTGTCGACTAAAGACTTGGCTTGCTTCGTCCGGGCCCACCCCATTTATTATAATTTTATAATAACAAAGAACTATTCCTTTGACTAATCATTTTTATATTATATACTGTAGTTAATAAAGAGAAAGCAAGTAAGAGAACCCCTTTCAATGGAGTTTTTATCATATATGAGATCAATGGAGATTTCTTACAACATAATTATAGCAACAATTTGTGTTGCAATTTTGTTGTTCTATACATGGAAAGTGTTGAATTGGGCATGGTTTGGGCCAAAAAAATTGGAAAATTGCTTAAGGCAAAGAGGTCTAAAAGGAAATCCATATAAGCTACTCTATGGAGATTTGAATGAGTTGACGAAAAGTATAGTTGAAGCAAAGTCTAAGCCTATCAATTTCTCTGATGATATAGCTCAAAGACTCATCCCTTTTTTCCTCAACTCCATCAACAAAAATGGTATGTTTCTCTTTCTCCTCTCTGTTTCAATTTATGCGATATTATTTGATTTGATACAGAGTTTAAGAATTTTTTTTTTGAAATTTATGATTTAAAATAAGTGTAAATATATATTTGACTATAAATATAATTTTTTTTTTATTTTAGGACTGACTAAAAAAAAATGAGTCATATTAATTGGATGAAGAAGTAATTAAAGAAGCTAGTGTTTTTTTTTTATTTAATTTACTTTTGTTCTTTTATGTGGTCCTGATTTTAGGTCAATTATTTTTTTATTTAGTATACTGACAAAAAAAAATCTATCCTCACAATTATGTCGAGACTTTGTGTAGATATTGAGATGAGCTTGTCTAACACACACAGCTGTAACCAAATATATATATACTAGTCCTTAGGAACGTGCGTGGCACGTTTATCCCATATTATTGAATTATTATATAGAATATATTTAAATTAACAATATTAACTTTATCATTTATATTATATTCATTAAATAAAATTCATAATAGTGGATTATTTTTTTTAATCTTAACGGTGGAATGTTGCATTTGCCATCAAGCAAGAAAAGTGAAGCTAATTAAGATAATATAACATGTAATGGTATAAATATGCTGATATAACTTATCCTCAATAATCTCTCATTATGCACTTTACACTTAGATCCCATATCCAATTTGAAAACATAAAAATAAAATTTTAAGAATAAATATAAAAATCACTTACAAAGAACCAATTTACATGAAATAAAACCAAAATTTAAATTTTTGGAACATTTTCAAACACCTTCAAGAGATATGTATCCTTCATCTACATCAATTAGAATAAAAAATAAAGTATAAAAATTATTAGTGTATAAAAGAGTATATCTTTATTTCATTCTAATCCATACATAGTGATAAAATCTATAGTCTTCCAAATATTCATTCTCTATCTATCAATATTATCACATATGACGACGTCTTCGATCCAAATTCAACACTAATGCTACTATCCCTAACAGTTCTAAAAAGACAATGATATTCTTTTTCTTCTGTACCTAGAAGTTCTAGTGTAAAGGAACCAAAAAAGTAATATTGGAGCAAAATGAGGTAAACAACATAGTAGTTAGATATGGTCATAATTATTATCTAGAATAATTTTCTTCCAAAGATGATAGCTAGGTCAGATCTGAAACATGAAAAATTAAGATATATATATATATATATCATGTGAAATGACAAAGAAAGGAAGAAGAGAGTTCAATTCACTTACCCAAAGTATGTAAATCAGTGAAAACACCGATTTGAATTCCTCCGACAATTACCTAAAAATTAAATATTAAAAGAGAATTTTCTCAAAATATGAAAATATATTAGATAATGTTAAAAACTAATTTTGTGAATAGATGGATTTCAACCTCCGTGAAAATTTCCAATATTTATTTCCATCATTGCATGCTTCGTATGAACTTTTAGAACTTATACACATTTTTCTTCTGTAAAAAGCAAAAAGATACAATGAAAGTAAAAAGTAATCAACTAATGTATTTAGAGAGAAATGAAAATTTGATTTAATAATCATGCATTTTTGCAAAAATAATGACCGTCGGCTGGCCACCTCTTTGCTACACAAATATTATATATAGCTCTCCAAATTTATTACCCTTGCAACTCTTCATTCTCTTTATTTTATATTATAGCTCTCAAAATTTATTACCCTTACAACTCTTCATTCTCTTTATATTTTATTATCATAAATTATATAGCAATAAAGTGAACATTTCTCTCATAATTAATTACCTTGCAACTCTTCATTCCCCTTCTTTATTATAATTATTATAACAATAGGTGAATATTTATAAGTAGAGAGAGAATAATTAAGATTAGGAAGGAAATGAGAAGCCAACAAACGGAGAAAACAAACAAGTTGGTATATGATGATTAGCATTAGTATAATAATATAATAATATGATATATGATTATTATTTAATTAATTAATTTTTATTACTTTTTTAATTTAATATAGGGGTATTTTCGTAATTCAACTTTTGAGATTAAGCTCTTCCCACTTATAATAATATATGATATATGATGATATATATATATATATTATTTTTTTTTTATTTTTATTTTTTTTGTAATTATCAATGAGGTGTCATTATCCACGTATTAGTATCTATATTTAATTTGTCACTTTGTATCTATTGAACACTTTTAGGGCTTAGGATTGATACTTGTTTGACATATTTTTTTGATAATCAGTCAAAAGTATAAGACATATGTAATACAGTAGTGACAAAGTGATGAATTAAATGATGACACGTGACATTTGAGTCGAAAATTTTGTCAGAAAATAAATTATTAAGAAAAACTATTTTTAACCTATTTAACTAATTTGTGAAATGCCTATTACCTGTTTGGTAAAATGCTTGAATAAACTGTTTGATTTAGTTTTTGAAATGCCTATTACGTGTTTGGTAAAATGCCTGAATAAACTGTTTGATTTAGTTTTTGAAATGCCTATTACCTGTTTGTTACAATGTCTGAATGAACTGTTTGATTAAGTTGTGAAATGCTGATTCCATGTTTGCTTTCATTAGTGATTTTGTTGTCGAAAAAATGCCTAATTGAGTCGATTGCTTGGTTTTACAGTTATTTCCTGATGATTTTATTCTTTGTCATTCATATTGCATATAATTCCTCTAAAAGAGATGCATAATAACATTAGGTACCATTAAAATCATTAGTAACATAATGAAGATAGTCTAGTTAAAATGTCCTTCTCTGTTTCTTTCATTTGTTTCATTCTCTATTAAGCTAGCGTTACTCGCAGGTAAAAGTTCTTTCATCTGGCTAGGCCCGTACCCAATCGTGTTGATCACGAATCCTGAACATGTAAAGGAGATTTTCACAAAGAATTATGTGTATCTAAAGCAAACTCATCCCAATCCATTCACCAAGTTATTGGCTGAAGGTCTTGTAAGCCTTGAGGAGGACAAATGGGCCAAACACAGAAAAATCATCAATCCTACCTTCCATGTCGAGAAGTTAAAGGTTAATACTTCTTTTTTTGTTTTTATTGAAGTTATCCATTTATAACAAGTACTACTGGTTTTCTCATTTGTTTTGTACAGCATATGCTGCCAGCATTTTACGTGTGTTGTAGTGAAATGATAAGCAAATGGGAGGAGATTGTTCCAAAGGAAACATCATCCGAGATCGATGTATGGCCAGACCTTGAAATGATGGCCAGCGAAGTCATTTCTCGCACAGCATTTGGGAGTAGCTATGAAGAAGGAAGAATAGTATTTGAACTTCAGAAGGAACAAGCTGAGCATGTAATGGAATTGGCACGTTCAATTTATATACCTGGATCCAGGTACAATAATTTATTTATCATATTTCCACGTTTACCTTTCTTTGTCGTTACATAAGTACAATACAACAGAAGCTGTACTCTGCCTTTCTGCTAAATGACTGTTGTATAGGTTCTTACCTACAAAAAGAAACAAAAGAATGCTGGAAATTGAAAAGGAAATTCAAACAACAATTAGGCGTATCATTGACAAAAGATTCAGGGAAATGGAAGGAGGGGAGACTAGTAAAGATGACTTATTAGGCATATTACTTGAATCCAATATGAAAGAAATTGAACAACACGGAAGCAAAGATTTCGGAATGACAACAGTTGAAGTGATTGAAGAGTGCAAGTTATTCTATTTTGCTGGACAAGAGACCACTTCAGTGTTGCTCGTGTGGACAATGATTTTGTTGTGCCTACATCCAGAGTGGCAAGTACGGGCCAGAGAGGAGGTGTTGCAGGTATTTGGAAATGATAAACCAGATTTGGAAGGACTAGGTCGCTTAAAAATAGTAAGTACTGTTCACAAGTTCTTTTCGATAGTATGTTTTGTGTCCTCAATATAGTGGTACCATAGGATCCCCAAAGTTGATAAAAAGTGAACCAAGAGCCCATTTTATAAAAAGACAATTACATTTTTGGATAGAAGTATAAAAGTGTTCATAAGGTTTCTGTCAAGAAATACTTATAAGTTTGTCAAAACTTTTAGCAAACACCCCTTCTTCTACCAACTTATGCGATCCTTTCTTCACAGGTGACCATGATCTTGTACGAGACGCTAAGGCTATTCCCCCCATTACCAACATTTGGTAGAAGGAATAAAAAAGAAGTGAAATTGGGAGAGCTAAATCTACCAGCTGGAGTGATACTCATAATACCCGCAATCTTAGTACATTATGATAAGGAAATATGGGGTGAAGACGCAAAGGAATTCAAACCAGAAAGATTTAGTGAAGGAGTGTCAAAAGCAACCAAAGGACGATTCTCGTTTATCCCATTTGGAGGGGGGCCTCGAATTTGCATTGGACAAAACTTTGCAATGATGGAAGCAAAAATGGCAATAGCAATGATACTACAAAGGTTCTCCTTCGAACTCTCACCATCATATACACATGCTCCATTTGCAGTAGTGACTATTCATCCTCAGTATGGTGCTCCTCTTCTTATGCGCAAACTCTAAGATGATATTTTACACCATTGGTGTTGTATGATCTATACTAATTTGTCACATGATGACTGAAGTCATGCTTCGAATTTAAACGTTAACGTTAAATTGCAGCTTGGTTAACATTATCAAAATTTATTGGTCAACTATTCATAGGTCTTCTCTGATGAACTTCATTTGGCCTCTTGGTGGAGCAGAAGTTTCTTCTTAAAGTTGTGTAGAACATATATATATATATATATATTTCTATTGCACCTCTATGTTCATTTTGGTTTGTCCTTATGTAGGAATCAACCAAAACAACTACTGCTATGTTTCTAAAGTGTTCTGTACTTTGTTGATAGTTTGATACATAAATAGATATCTTAACTTGGCGTCAGTTGAAATTCAACACTCCCAACTTTGACGATGCATATCTATGTACCATCAAAATTTATGTGTCACGTTAGCATTGAGTGTCCACCAGATACATGGGTAATGAGTTGAGGTGTCTAGACGTGCATTTTCAAAATTAAAGTATTTCAAGATAGTTGTTTATCTATGTATTATGCCACGTTAAGTTTTTTTATTTTATTTTCTTTGGGCCATAACCTTATTATTCAATTTGGATCTCTAAACTAGTGCTAGCATATTTTGATGGAATCAAGAGAGGTCATAAATCACAATCACACAACTACTTTTGTTTTGTTTTGTTTTTGTAAGCAAAAGAGCCATTTAAACAACATATTTATCTTTCTAACTTAATAGTATATAGTAAGTAGATGCCCTATCTTAGTTTAGTATTTTCAGATCATTAGTACAAAAGTTGTATATAAAATATATTGAAAAAGGTTGAACAATAACAAAGATAGGATGGAAACTAGGACAAAAGAAATAATAAAATAAAGGCATAAATGGGATGATGTAAGGTAGGGCTTGTCCTGTTGGCTGGACAGGACCAGAGACATGACAAGATTATGAAAAAAATACTTAATAAACATGCATAGCAAGATTGGTAATTTTTTTTTATTAATTTCTTATCGATGCTCGATATTTATATTGGAGCTTCAATTAATTTACATTTATATTGCATATGATTCAGTAAAGGGGGAAATGTCCTAAAAAAATCTATAAAAAATCTATGTCAAACTTTGAGATCTCAAATTAAGGACAGAAAATTCTTATTTATCCATAAATTCTTGATAATGAATGGTTTAAAGACTAAGGAGATTAAGATTTTATTTGGGTATGATTTGAAATCAGATTGAATTGAAATTTTGATTTCACTAGTAATATGTTTTTCTCATAGAAAATCCCACAAATTATGAAAACTATCAAAAAAATTAAAATCAGTTCTTATGCAATCTTAATAAATGAGAAAATAGTGATTTCTAAACAAGATATCAAAGTATACTAATGCACCACATTGATAAATCATGTATCACTATATTTCTTTTATAACTAAATATATTTACAATTACAAATTTTCAAATATACATGTTTTTATCAAGATCCACTAGTCAACAATAGTAGCATCATTTTTTCACATAATACAAACAATCTCTTAACTTGAACATGATTTTTTATCTTTTTGCAAAGTGTAAAATAATAATAAAAATAATATCACATAGTACAAACAATCTCTAAACTATGAACGAAACTCCAGAGACACATCTTAACTAAACTAATGTTTTATTACCTCTGAACTCATTTTTTTTTTTTGTAATTTTGTACCCCTTTTTGGCTTACGTGACATCCAAATATCTCTCATGTCCCTCAATTGGATGGAGTCACGGAGAGTGCCACGTAAGCCAAAAGATGTACAAAATTACAAAAAATGAGTTTAGGGGTAATAAAACCTTAGTTTAGTTAATCTGTGTCTTGAGATTTTGATCATAGTCTAAAATTACTTGTGCATCTCTAAAAATTATACAAAATAAAAACTTAAGAATCAAATGTTTATATTTTAAATAAATTGAAATATCTCACCCCATTTAAAATTAGCAAGAAAGATTCCTTTTGATTTATGGTCATTTTTGTATTACAAGTAAGAGGAAGCAGTTGAGAGAAGCTTTGTGATTTGTGAAAATGGAGATGTTGAGCAACATAATAGCAACAATATGTGTTGCAATTTTATTAATTTATACATGGAAGGTGTTAAATTGGGCATGGTTTAGACCAAAGAAATTGGAGATAAACTTTAGACAAAATGGTCTAAAAGGAAATCCATACAAGTTACTCTATGGAGATTTGAATGAACTCACAAAAAGTATAGTAGAAGCCAAATCTAAGCCTATCAATTTCTCTGATGATATAGCTCAAAGGCTCATCCCCTTTTTCCTCGACTCCATCAACAAAAATGGTATGTTTCTTAGTTACAAAGATGTTGTGTAATGTGTATCAACTGTTTGGTAAAATGCCTGAATGAACTTTTGATGAAGTTGTGAAGTGTTTATTCCTTTTTTTTTAATGACCGGGATGTCCGGCTCAGCTTTCGTACACCTCGACTAATTTGTCCACTGAAGCTAGGTTAGATAAGAAGAATCACCTAGTGTTATTGTCTCTGTTAGGATTGAACTTGAGATCTCATGACTTTCAATTACTTCATTAATGTTGAGAATATAATTAAATAATAAAAGTATGCTCAGATGAGATGGTCCGACACTTCAACAATTAGCCACTAGGCAAGATCATTGGGTGCGTGAAATGCCTATTCCTTGTTTGTGAATTTCATTAGTGATTTTGTTGTTGAAATTCCTTTTCTGAAAAAAAAAACAATAAATCATAGCAATAACTAAGAGATACTTGCAGGTAAAAGTTCTTTTATGTGGTTAGGCCCATATCCAGTTATATTGATTACAGATCCTGAACATTTAAAGGAGATTTTCACAAAGAATTATGTGTATCTAAAGCAAAATCATCCCAATCCAATGACCAAGTTATTGGCTCAAGGTCTAGCAAACATTGAGGGAGACAAATGGGCCAAACACAGAAAAATCATCAATCCCGTCTTCCACGTAGAGAAGTTAAAGGTTCTACTTTATTACTCCTTTCGTTATATTTTTATGTTGTTACTGGTCTTTTCTCCATTATTTTCAACGTGATTTCTTCGTTACTGTACTGCTTTTTCAAACCTGTTTTGAATTGTTATATTTGACCTTTCTACCTTTACTAGGTAGGGGTAAGGTCTATGCACACATCTTATCAAATCATGAATTTGTGATAATCAATACAAGTGGAAACAACCTTCTTTGTGCTGCCTTGGAAATGAGGTATTTTATTGAATTACGTGTAACTATCTTATTTAAAAGCATAAACGGTTAAAGCTTGAAACATATCTTCAACATTCACATGTAAGCCATACATATAGACGACAGTTGAGGAGCTAGGATTTTCACAAAGGGGATTGAAAACAACATACTTAAATTGTATATGTGTGGGAAACCCCTTAGTTGAAAGTTTAAGAAAGAAAGACAAACTTGAAATTTATGGTATAAAACAAACCTTAAGCATTTGCGCGATTATAAATCATTTCACTATTGGCAAAAGAGAAATTTCAAAGTTAAATTCTTTCTAACAATAGAAAGATGATATTCTTATTGGAACAGACTAAAAAAAAAGTGTATCACATATATTGCGACGAAGGAAGTATTAATAAAACTATATCTTGAAAATACCTTAATCTTCTCCATATGGAAAGCAGGATTGAGGATTTTTCTATGCATTGCCCATTTATCCTCTTCATAGCTTGCAAGTCCTTGTGCTAACAACTTGGTGATGGGAGTTGATTTAATCTTTTGGTAGAGAACATATTTGTTAAACACATCTCTTATTACCTCAGCCTCCCTTACTAATACCATAGGCTTTGGCCCAATCCATATAAAACAATTTTTACCTGTAAAATTTTATAATGGATTTAGTCAATATGTCATGTTAGCTACGAGCTATTTAGTGAAAGATTAATAACGATTTTCTTAGCTAAACTTTTAATGTATTCATTCCTTGATAATTAAAATTGAGACTTCTCGGTCAGAATCTGAATTAGTCGAACCTCAAAACAGGTAAACAGAACATCATTAGATGAGAAACAAAAACAAAACTTACCATGTTTCTTGATTGTATCAACAAAATAAGGAACAATTCTAGGAGATATGTCATCATCAAAGACATTCAATGGCTTGGACTTAGCATCTTCAAAGCTTTTGGCCAACTCTTTGAGATCTCCAATTATTAATTTGTAAGAATTCCCTTTGAGACCTTGTTTTCTTAGGCACTTTTCTAGTTTCCTTGGCCTAAACCATGCCCAAACCAACAATTTCCATGCATATATTACTAAAGTTATTGTTAATAAAAATGAAACTAAGTACTAAGTAGTAAGCAACAATCTCCATTACTTTATGTATATATTTCCCCTGAGGAATTGAATGACTTATTTATAATGTTTAAGTTAAGAAGGGACGTCATATTCGAGGGCAGGGCAGAGGTAGAAGTCTAGATACAAGTTCGTCTGACCTCAATAGCTTTCGTTTAAATAACATGTTTATATTACAAATATTATTAAACGTGTATATATATATTAAATTTAGAATTCAATTATATTAATATATTTGAAATAGTCATTTTAAAATTTAAAACTCATAAACTTTAAATTTTGATTTTGACTATACATGATGCGTGGTCAAATGTGACTCTTTAATTAGTTAATCAATTGAACATGACAAGAGAACTCTTGTTTTCGACCACAAATAATACAGATGCAGTGACAAAGACACCTTACTTTTAAAAAAAATGTTGTCTTAACTTTATTTGTTAATTTACAAACTCAAGATATAATTAATTACATTTTTTTCATTTTATTCTTACTATTAATCCAACTATAATATATAATATGCAAGATTGAAACTTTTCCCAATCTTGAATATTTTATATTATACTTGTGGGACTTTTAAAATTCTATTTTATAATTCTATTTTATACCCAAGTATAATATATAATATTCAAGATTGGGACTTTTCCCAATCTTGAATATTATATATTATATTTATTATATAGTAGAACTTGGGCGTAAACTCCCTTTTAAAATAATATAGAATATATATATATATATATATATATATATATATCTCACAAATGGAAAAGTCTCAATCAAGGAAGCAACATATATCATATACAAATGACTTAAAAAGCTTTAAAATAGTTAAAAGCTATATAATAAAATAGGTTGACTCTCAGAATTCTATCAGGTTCACATATATTGGGACAGAAAAAATAACACATATCATTTTAATATTACCAAAAAAGTATTATAAATAATAATAATTAACAACTTAAAATATCTTAAAGACATTTTAAAAAGGTTAATTTTGTAATTTTATCCATATCACATATATTAAGACAAAGTGACCAGTAATGTACATTATTTCAAAGGTACATAAAAATATTATAAATCACAATAATTAATAACTTCAAACATTTTAAAAAAAATATATGAAAAGTTGGATGACTCTCCAAATTTCATTTGTGTCACATAAATTGAGACAACAAAAATAACATATATTGGTTCCATTTTAATTTATTTGTCTTATTTTTTTTATATTTAAAAATTGTGTAAAAATACTATAAATCATAATAATTGACAACATAAAATATGTTTTGAAAAAAAATACAAAAAATTCCACTGATTCTTGAAGTGAATCTATCGTAAAAATACTATAAATCATGATAATTGACAACATAAAATATTTCAAAAATGTTGTATGTGGGTAGTCTTATTATGCCTTAAATAGTGTCAAAGAAAGTACAGGTTTGTGATAAAAAAACTTATTCCTTTATCCACGCAAACAATCGCTTCAAAAACTCGGTTATTAGCCCCAAAATATACCATTTATATTATTGGGCCCGTGCATAGCACGGGCAACATTATCTAGTTATTACCAGAAAAATAGAACTAATTGCATAAATGCATTTGTTTGTTATAACATAATTATAATACAATTTCATGCGTTATGTTTGATTAAACAAACTTTAGTTAACAATAAAAACTAAATAAACCTTTTTTAGATGGACATGTGGATAAACTTTATATTTCACAAATTAAATATATGTGTAGGTAAGAAATATAATTTTTTTAAATATTTTTTACTAGGTATTTTAAAAAGGGGAAAAGGTCTAATATACCCCTCAACTTTGTCATTTGAAGTCGATATGCTCCTCGTTATGTAAGTGGCTCTTATATACCCCACTATTATATAAATGACCCACACATACCCTTTTCCTCTAATGAAAGTGAAAAAAATTAATTTTAATATAATTTTTTAATGAGCCACTTAATTTTAAAAATTAAAAAAATTAAGAGTAAAAAATATAAATTTTAAACTAATTTTTCACTTCCATTAAATGAAAGGTATATGTGAGCTCCTTTTGTAATTGTAGGGTTATATGTAGTCATTTATAAAACAGTAAGAGTATATACGCACTACTTTTATAACGGGGATATATCAACTCTAATGACAAAATTAAAAAATATATCAAACTATTTTCCCTTTTAAAAATATATCACGCAATCGCTTATTTCTTAACTTACCCAAACATACCCATCTTATAAGACATAAACCAAATTACAAAAAATGAAAGACAACCGAACTTTTGGACGTAAAGCATTAGACTTTCTTCTAATTTCAATTTATACAAAACGCTTTCTTTTTTACCCAATTTTAAAATGAATAACATATTTCCTTATTTGATGAATATTTAATAATATTATCAATATTTTACTGGTGTTGAGTCTCACTTATTTGGCAAAAAGTTTATAAAGATATATTATTCTATTTTTTAAAAAATTATTTATTTTAATGATAGTTTTGGAATCCTGTGAAGTTTTTTCATAATTTTTAAACTTCGCACCTAGTCAAACTGCATCACATAAATTGAGACGGAAAGAGTATTGTTAGTGCAGAAAAATATGTTTTCTTTTTTAAAAAAACAACTATTATATTTCCTTCATCCATCTTTACTTCTTTAGTATTGACTTGGCACACTCCTTAAGAAGCACTAAATAGAATGCAATTTCACTTCATCACAAGTAAAAATAGACGGAGGGAGTATTATTATTACTTATTTCTCTATAGTGAGTTGGCCGGGAAATGAAAATAGATTAAATAGTGGGAAAAAAACAAATATTGATTTGTAAATAATATATTTCGATAATATTTGCAAATAATGTAGCATATTCAAACGGCTATAAGCTAAGACAATTTCAATGGGAAACAACAATAATTGAGGTTGTTTGATCCTTTTCGGCTCCATTTTTATCTCTAATATTCACAATTCTCTCCATAACATATCCTCTAGCTTTGTCTCTTAGTATTTGGAACGGCGGGGCAGATTACGAGTTTCACTGAATTCACTATCTTTATTTCAAATATTGTATCATCCTTAAAATTTATCTTAATATATACAAATTATTAATCTAGAAATCAGTAACTTAAAAAGACCAGAATTCAGATTCTATAAACTTAAAAAGACCAGAATTCAGATTCTATAAACTTTAAATTCTGGCTCTACTTTAGTTAAAATACAAGGTATCTAGATTTCAACAAATATGTAGATTCCCTTGTTGTCTTATAAATGAGTTAAAATTATATGTTTAATTAAAACAAAGGTCATAAACCTGTCTGATACCAAAAATTTAAAAAATGAAGACCCTCAATAACATAATTATAGCAACAATTTTTGTTACAATTTTGTTGGTATATACATGGAAAGTGTTGAATTGGGCATGGTTTAGGCCAAAAAAATTGGAGAAGTTTCTTAGACAACAAGGCTTATGTGGGAATTCTTATAGGCTACTCCATGGAGACTTCAAAGAGTTCTCTAAGAGCATCAAGGAAGCACAATCCAAGCCTATTAATAATCTTTCAAATGATATAGCACCAAGAATCATTCCTTATTTTATTCAAACCATTAATAAATATGGTAAGTCTTCTAAAATTAGAAGCAAATTCAAAATTTGAACTTTATGAGTTCAGAGGCTATTGACTCCGCTAGACTATCGTGTTTTTGGTGTTCAAGATTTAATCTGTATGTATTTAGTTGATTTCTTAACACATATACATAGTTTGTGTCAAAACTATTGTCGGTTGAACTCATAACTTATACTATACTCTCCCAATTTATGTGTCATATATACTTCCTTTTTAAATCTGCCTCAAAAAACAATGTTGTACTTCTTTATTTAGAGACAATTTTAACTTCAATTTTTCCGTCTTATTCTTAATGAGATTGATTTGTAGCCACACAAATGTGTTTGACTTATTTAAGACCATGAGTTTCAAAACTTTCTTTCTTTCTCAATTTCAGTCACTACAACAAAAATAACTTTTAGCGGCAATAAGTAGACACATTAATAAAGAGTGTTAAAGTCTTTACCGGCATTAGTTAAGTGTCATTAGATCCAATGTCGCTAAAAGCTTTAGGTACATATACAAAGAGCACTAATTGCCGCTAAAAATACATATTTAGCGGCAATTGAGCTATTATCGTTAATTAATTGCCGCTAAAGATCATTTTTGATGTAGTAAGTGTCCAATCAACCAGGGGGGGAGCTAGTAAGGGTTTGGAAAATTACACTTTTTATATTGGTTAAAATTATTTTTATGTATATATAGTAGATGTTGAACTCCCTTCTACGTACTTCTTCATATTTTGAACCTCTTAATGAAAATCCTGGCTTTAAGTTGTGAATGGAAGCTTTTGTGGACTCAAAAAGATTGTGTTTATATGCAGGGAAAATTTGTTTTGTATGGTTTGGGCCAAAACCAATGATACTAATAATGGAAAGTGAACAANAAAGAAAAGACAAAACATTACCATAAATGTTTTTACTTTTCTTGAAAGGAAAATATAATATTCTTTCATATTTGGTTTATCCTCTCCTTTTAGGACTCCTTTTCTAGTAGGAAAGGTTTTAGGACTCCTTTTCTAGTAAGGAAAGGTTTTAGGACTCTATAAATATAGGTTTGTTTTCTTCTAACACATAACAACAACATCCACAATGTAGACGTTTAAGAGTTTAGTTTATGGGGAGATTTATTCTCTCTAAAGTTTATAATATTTTTCTTTTATATTAGTTTTCATATAATAATATTATGTTTTTAGTATAAGTTTTTGTTATCTGATTTATCAACTATATGATTTGCAAATTGTAAGCTTCCGCATGACGCTCAATCAACCTTCAGAACCCAACACATTCATGATATGAAACCGGTGTGTTTAAAACTCCGCTAAATGGTCTAAAACCACTTCCTCCTAAAAAGTCCATGACACACAATACTCACAACCACGGGCGGATACAACACTTGGATAGAAGATTCATCTGAACTCAATATTTTTATTCAAAGCATAGATATCTAGGTAGAAAGAATCTAAACTTGTAATGAATTGATAGAATTAAAATCTTTTATCCGATTATATAACTAATGAGATGCATTTTTTTCTTTTGTTTTGCAAGTTGCTTATGTTGCCAGCTTTTTACTTAAGCTGTATTGAGATGCTAAAAGAATGGGAACAAATTGTCCCAGATGAAAGATCAAAAGAGTTGGATATTTGGCCTCAATTTCAAAAATTAACGAGTGATATGATTTCGCGTACGGCATTTGGTAGTAGCTATGAAGAAGGAAGAAGAATATTTGAACTTCAAAAAGAACAAGCTGAGATTATTATGAAACAGTTCAATTCCATTTATATCCCAGGATCAAGGTACGTAATTACGACTAAAGTTATGGATATGCATTATTCTTACTCGTTTAGAGTTATCTACATCGAGCACCAATTGAACTATTGTTAATAGAGGTGACAAATGAGCGGGTTGAGGTAAGGTCTGTGTACACTCTACCCTCCTGAGCATCACTTTGTGGGGTGTCAATGGGTATGTTGTTGTTGTTGTATGGTCCAACTTGTTTAAACTTGGACGCAGTGGCGGAGGCAGCATGTAATGATCCGACCCCCCTCGGCGAAAAATATTACTATTTATACATGGTTAAAATTATTTTTTAGATATGTATAATAGATGTCGAACCCCCTTCCACTAGTTCGTGTGTTTACTTTTCAGATTTTGAACCCCCTTGTTAAATTTTCTGGCTCCGCCACTGCTTGGACGAGCTGCTAAATAATAGATTGATCTTTGAGGTGGATGTAACCTTTTGGCTATGGATTCATGTGAATTCAGTATAAGGTTGAACTCGTAA
>NW_026027266.1:0-729 GCF_019186545.1 Solanum stenotomum | reverse complement strand
CTACAAGTTCACGTGAGGTAAATGCTTCGGAATACTGAATGTGCTTTCTGATTTGTGATCATAGTTATCAATTCCATGTTCGATTCTTTTTGGTATTGTCAGTATCAGCAAGAAGTTGCAAAAGTAATAAGGTCAAAAGTTTTGTTACCAGCCTCCCAAAAGAAGGTTAGGTCAAAATTCCTGTAAAATGAAGTTGCAGATGTACTCACCAAAACCAAAAGAAAATATCGAGTTGCTGATCTGTGGTGCAAAAGTTCTCGCACTTATTAGGATTGAGTAATGACAAGAAATCAACAGGTAATGCTTGGTCCATGGAAACAAATATGGAATGGCAACACCCCAACCAAGGTGAAATGCTTCGCCTGGTTGGTCACCAGAGGGGCATGTCTCACTCAGGAAAAACTCAAGAAAAGAGGCACATGGTTCTCAGCATTTCTCAAGAGCCCTGGGCGATGCCAGAACATACCACTGACCTTTTGAGCTGCTGGATGAGGAGAGTGGGGAGCAAGACCCAAAAAAGATGGTGGTCTATAGTACCTACTTGTGTCTGGTGGGCTATTTGGAGAGAAAGAAACCTTAGGTGTCATGAGAATAGTACTAACACTATTCAGAAAGTTAAAGAAAATTGCATTAACATGTTTTTTTTTTGGTGTAAAGAAGATGGTATAGAAGAAGTAGAACAGTTGGTAGATTTCCTAGGGTCTATGTAATTATGGATTTAGCTTGTAA
>NW_026027265.1:0-273 GCF_019186545.1 Solanum stenotomum | reverse complement strand
AAAATCGTATATATCTATATAGTTCTGTTTTATTTTTAATAAATACCAATGATACTCCTGGTCAATTATAACTTGTTTTTCATATGGCCTAAATTTTTTCTTATATAATCTAGATGACATATACTTAAACTAGAATGAGTACTACGTTATTTAACCTAAGAGAAAATTTAAATTACTAATATGATTTCTTTGAACTTCTATACGTCTATTTGCGAGTTGGATATTACTATCTATACTATGTAGGTCCCACTTTAAAGCACTTAATAACTCTGG
>NW_026027264.1:0-1425 GCF_019186545.1 Solanum stenotomum | reverse complement strand
ATAATTAAAAAGGGCAGCCCCTTGATCGCCAATTTTCGGAAAAACGAGACCCTTTCAACCCAAACAGATTATACCACGACGATCCTTGTGAAAAACTCTACAAGTTAGCCACAAGAATGACTCAAAACGGACCTAAGATGATCAAGATCTCATAATTCAAAATTCAACAACAATTCAATCCGGAAAATCACCCTGGCAGTGGCTAAAATTGATTTCTTACCTCAAACGAAGCCTCCCCTCGGGTTTCCGAGATCACCACTAGATTCCCCTCGAAATTCTCTTGAAGTTTGCCTTTTGAATCACTTAATTTGGATTCAAAATGAAGGAGCAATCTTGAGTTGAAGTTGAACAAAAAAATTGGACGAATTTTGTTTTTAAATTCTGGAAATTTCCAGATTTCACTCCTCTGCCACGTGTCGTCACGTGGCTCTGCCACGTCACCACCGCGTCAAAATTCAACAACCCTCCAAACTTAAATTTCGATGTTTCGGACTCGTTCGGAGTCGTAAAAATACAAACCTTATATGGAATCTGATTGGAAACGATATTTCGGACTCAACGGTGAAGGCGGAATTTCCATTTGGAGCTCGCTTCGATGAAAAGTGGGTCCCACACCCAGTATCGTTTTGAACCAGATTCTACAATTGCCATCTAAAGCCTCGGGAAGTGAACAAAAGGTCATTCTAGACCAAAATCAATATTCCGAAGCTAATCTAGCTGTCAGAATTTTCATCTGAGCACGACTTCCAAGAAAGTTGACCAAAGTCAACTTTTCAAGTCATTACAATATCCCCTACTAAACGAACTTTCGTCCGCGAAAGTAAGAGTCAAGAAGTACCTGAATGCTCAAATAAATCGGGGAACTGTGCCCGCATCTCATGCTCGGTCTCCCAGGTAGCCTCCTAAACTGGACGATGTCTCCAATGGACCTTAACCACAGGAATGACTCTGGAACGCAACCGTCTGACATCTCTGGCCAAAATAACAACTGGCTCCACAATGTATCTCAAATTGACGGCTGCGAATCCGATCCAGCAGAGATGACTGAGCATCCACATAAGCTAGTACACACCGGGAATCAGAGATATCAAGCCGTACCATCCGGTTAGCTAAGGACTGGATGTCCAAAGCTAATGGTCGCTCCGTAGTAGAAAGAAAAGCTAGACTACCCATACTCACTGCCTTCCGACTCCAGGCGTCCTCTACTACATTTGTCTTGCCCGGATGGTAGAGAATAGAGAGGTCATAGTCCTTCAGGAGCTCAATCTAACGACGCTGTCTCGAATTAAGATCTCTCTGGCTCATAATGTACTGAAGGCTCCTGTGATCGGTATAGATCTCACATCGAACTCCATACAAGTAGTGCCTCCAAATCTTAAGTGCGAAAACTACCGCCTTCAACTCTAAGTCATGGGTGGGGTAGTT
>NW_026027263.1:0-450 GCF_019186545.1 Solanum stenotomum | reverse complement strand
TGCATTACACTTCTTTATTACTGGTGAACTTGATCTTGTGTGTTGCTGATCTTGCGAGTGCCTTTCTATGAAACTTGTGACTGATGAATATTGGGCTTATTGTTGAAGATATGCAATTGTTAGAGTGTTGTTGTTGAGGATATGAAACTATTGTTGTTGTTGAGGATATGAAATTGTTAGAGTGTTCTGTTGAGCTATGTGCTTTGTAAACTGTGAACTGTTATGTTGGGCTGGTACTAAGCAGGTTGTAGTTGTAGAGGTGGTAATTGATAAATATTGAGCAATATATGATTGTTAGAATGTTATTGTTGAGATATGTGCCTGTAAATTGTGAACTGTTAGGTTGGGCTGGTTTTATACAGATTGTAGTTGTGAAGGTTCGGTTGGGGTGTAAGGAGTACTTTTATTCTATCCCCTTATGTAATGACTTGATAAATCGGGTCGTGACAA
>NW_026027262.1:0-416 GCF_019186545.1 Solanum stenotomum | reverse complement strand
GCTAAAATTTTGGGGTATTAGTTTAGTAAAGTATCTGGGACGTTTTCACGGATTCATTTTCGAGATTTCAATTGTGGGCCCCACAATCCCGTTTTAGACCCGATTTTGGGTCCGTCTCCGAAAAATATAATTTTAGTGTCAATATATTCGTAATGACGAGGTGATTAACCTTTTGTTAGTGGGAAAGCATTTGGAGACCGTTCGGAGAGGATAAGATCCGGTACCGTGAGTTGGAGCACGCGTGATCGGCTTTCAGGTAGGCTATAGTTTTCTCTCGTGAGATTGAGCATGTTTAGGCATTTTTTTATTGATTTGCTTGAGTATGGAGGAGTTCGGGTGTCGAGCATGCTAAATTTCTATAATTCCTTCCTTAGACCTTATTTCGGGGAAGTGTTTGATTATGACAGCATGTCTCT
>NW_026027261.1:0-245 GCF_019186545.1 Solanum stenotomum | reverse complement strand
ACGTATAATTTTGGCAAAAATGAGGTCGAAATTCTTGATCACCAAAAAATGCGTGGACTATAGCACACAAAAATCGGTAAAATGGGGTGTTTACCTACTCTAGAGCTCGTTTGACCTTGAAAATGGGCGATTTTGGCCGTTAGGGCCAACTAGCCCCATAGATAAGGTCTTAACGAACGCCCAGGTATAATTTTGGTAATAATGAGGTTGGAATTTCAAATCACCAAAAAATATGTGGATTATAG
>NW_026027260.1:0-332 GCF_019186545.1 Solanum stenotomum | reverse complement strand
ATTATGAGTTCTTGGTGATGTCGTTTGCGTTGACTAATGCCCCTGCCGCCTTCATGGACTTGATGACACGTGTGTTCAGGCCATACCTTGATTTATTTGTCATTGTCTTCATTGATGACATACTGGTATACTCGCGGAGCCGGAGTGAGCATGAGCAACATTTGAGGATAGTGCTCCAGACTTTGAGAGATCAGCGACTTTATGCCAAGTTCTCAAAGTGTGAGTTTTGGCTTGAGTCTGTAGCCTTCTTGGGGCACGTGGTGTCCAAGGAGGGTATTAGGGTTGATCCGGCGAAGATTGAGGATATTCGTGATTGGCACAGGCCCACCTCT
>NW_026027259.1:0-207 GCF_019186545.1 Solanum stenotomum | reverse complement strand
GAGTGTGTAATGAGCCTCATATGGAGTGAATTTCTTGGTCAAGTAGTAGATGACGCTTTCCTTCTTTCATGTTTCATCATGTTGGCCAAGTACACATCCAAATGCGTTATCCGAGATAGATAAAGACAGCAACAAAGGACTTCCTTCTCACAGATGAACCAATACCGGTGGATTGGACAAATAATTCTTGATGGCATCAAAGGCAGT
>NW_026027258.1:0-359 GCF_019186545.1 Solanum stenotomum | reverse complement strand
AGAAAAATGGGAAGAAAGTCAATTTTGTTATTTAGAGTTGATATATCATCGTTATGAAAGAACTCACATATATCTCTATCGTTACAAAATTGGCTCACATATACTCCTTATTGTTGCAAAAGTGTCTCACATACCCCTATCGTTATAAAATTGGCTCACATATATTTGGTGTTTTTTATACTGAATATATTCTATGAAAATCTAAATACATTGAGACAGTGGACTTTGAATAGAAATAATTAACAAGAGGTGATATTATGAATATTGAATAACAACAATAAGAAGAAAAATTTTCCAACATCTCTTGTTCTTCGTATCCATATCTTTATTTTTACACATACAAAAAGCAGAAATGAAAA
>NW_026027257.1:0-1380 GCF_019186545.1 Solanum stenotomum | reverse complement strand
CATCTCCGAACATAATTGCATGTTCATTGTGAACCTTGCCTTGATAAGAATTTGAATAAAGTAATGCTACTCATATTCCCAATTCTTAGTATAAGAAGCGTAAGATATTTCCTGCATCCACAGAAAAATTGTTAATTTTGGAGAGCTCTTCGCCCTTTTAACTTCTCCATATTCATTGAATGGAAGAATATGTTGATCTTGAGGCACCCTGTAAACCTACATCCATAGAAAAATTGTTAGTTTAAAAATGAACTGATCTGTGTCGATCTCTTCAGTTGTCTGCCCCTTGTCCGACTATCTCCGGTTGATTTCTCCGATCCCCCGCTTCTTGATAGATAAGACAAAACATTTTTATGCAAAAATAATTGAGACATGTAGGGAAAGTTTTAAGAAAAAATAGATTTTCAAAAGTAATGTTTGGAAAAGGTCACTGCCAAATGTCATGTCACGTCAAGTTTAATGAACATCATTCGGAGTTGGTGTTTTGAGATCTGTTTGATTACTTGCTGGGAAGTATTCAAAGTTGTTCTAAACTGCCGATAGACCCTGTTGAAATTTTGAGGCCATCTCAAAATTTTTGTCCCAATTAACTGTCTTGGCTTATCTTTAATCGTTGGTGAGCAAATCACGGAATTTTTGAGATATTCTCAAAAATTCTGTCCCAGTTGCAAATCTCAAAGTGACTTCAGTCTTGACTTTGTTGGAAAGATCTCCTTCTCGAGAATTTTTGGGTCCCTCTCAAAAATTCTGTCCCAGTTTCTATTGTAAAGAGTAATAGAAATCTTACGGGAGATATGACCGAGCCCTTGTGGCGCCTACGTATCCCGTGGAGGCAGGAATCAGGTCAAACGTAGTTCCCC
Organism: Solanum stenotomum; assembly: GCF_019186545.1. Lineage (NCBI taxonomy): Eukaryota > Viridiplantae > Streptophyta > Magnoliopsida > Solanales > Solanaceae > Solanum > Solanum stenotomum. The sequence goes on along the minus strand of NW_026027257.1, from coordinate 520 downwards.
CTCTCGAGGATTAACAAAAATAAGAAAAATTACAAAGAAACTCGACCGAGGCCGACATAGGCCGCCTACGTATCTCATTCTTGAGAATTCAGGTCGAACGTAGTTCAAATACTACAGGAAATATTTAAAAAGGGATAAAGGGGTGACCGAGGCCGACATAGGCCGCCTACGTATCTCATTCTTGAGAATTCAGGTCAGACGTAGTTCATTACAATAGGGGGTAAAATTCTAAACAAAGCAATTACAAGCAAATAGAACGATTACAAGGGAATGACAGAAATACAAACTGAAACTTCACACGTAGTATCTCTTGACAGCATCCGAGTTGATTGGTTTCGGCCATTCGGTGCCATCCATCTCCGACAGGATCAAGGCACCTCCTGACAACACTTTGCGAACCATATAGGGTCCTTGCCAATTTGGTGTAAATTTCCCTTTGTACTCATCCTGATGAGGGAAAATGCGTTTAAGGACCAACTGACCAACTTCAACCATTCTGGCTCTTACCTTCTTGTGGAAG
>NW_026027256.1:0-1071 GCF_019186545.1 Solanum stenotomum | reverse complement strand
AAAAATTAAGAAATCGAAAAGGTTTAATAGGGGCTTCCACTTCCGTGTTACATACCACGTGAAGAGGAACAGGGTCTGAGCCTTGTCGAATGAAATGTTGTACTCCAATGGCTGGAAAAGCAGTTGAGAAATCATGATTGACCAAAATTTTGTCTAATCTTTTTAATATATAATCATCTTCAATCCTTCCATTCCACCAAGTATACCTTGTTCCAGTGAAAGGAACCTCCAAAAGTGCACAACTACTAATACATTGCGCAAAATCCATTGCTTCCTGCTGAGTAAATGCTAGTCCACCCAATTTTTCCTCCTCATTTAAGCATACATTAAAATCGCCTCCAATCATCCAAGGTGATTGAATGTCTTCTGCAAAGCTACTCAACTCGTCCCATAATTCTAACCTTTCCAACCCATTGCATCTTGCATACACTGACGAGATAAAGAAAATGTTGTTGTTTTTGCTAAACTTCATGGTAATTTGTTGAATTGAGTTCATCACAACTTCTCCCTCCCATTCCATTCTCCAAAAAATCCATATTTTACCAGAGCAATTGACGAGAGCCTTGTCAAAACCTAACTTTCTTTTAAATTGATCAATATCTGCTGGATCCTGGAACGGCTCCATTAACGCTATGAAAGAGTAGTGATGTCTTTTATTCAAATCCATTAATCTCCCAAAGGAATTTTGGGTGTTAACAGATCTTATGTTCCAAAACATGGCCTTCTCAATCATTGATAACTAATTGTGTGGCGTTCCTTACTACTCCTTGTTTTGACTTGTAATGGGATGATGGTCCTCCCTCTTTTTGCCTTCAAGCTGTTAGTGAACCTTGGTGACAAATCACCGGCTTTGCTGATTTGTTGAATATTGAAGTCAATGGTCTCTTCTTCTTCCCTATCTTTCCTCTGTTGTGTTTCATCTTCTGTGTCATCTATTAAATTAGGGCCTTCCTTGAGGGGAGGGTCTGTCATCCTTTCCACCGACTTGTTCATCTCCCTTATGCCTTCTGATATGACTGTTTGTGGTTGTGTGTAACTTTCTTTGGCATACTCTTGTATTTCTTCCCTGTT
>NW_026027255.1:0-721 GCF_019186545.1 Solanum stenotomum | reverse complement strand
TTTTTCATCTTCATAAATTCATGTTCCGCTGCATCTTTTTGTCTAGCCTTGTGGGGAGATACAGATTGTCAAAGACGATTTGCTGTTGAGAACACCCAGAGAGGCTGTTGGAAGATTAACACCATTAAGTATCTTCCGATCTAATGTACATAGTCAAATACCACCGATAAATCGCTCTCGAGTTGACCAATATGGCTTTGGGAAGATTAACACCATTAAGAAAAAAATTACAGCTTTGTTTGAGAGCTACAAAGTGGTCGTTGGACGTATATTGTAATTACGTTGTGATTCCTTCAAATTGTAGTCCTTTTGCATTTTGTGTCAATATCTCAGTTGTAAGAAAGGAATTCACTGCAATTATTGATTCTTATGTCTTGCAGAGCAACATGTTTTATTACTTGCTGGAAACTTTTGTAATTTTGTAATTTTCTATTTTGTCTCCAGGAGTATGAATACATGGATGTTTCCAATTATTTAAGTTAATTTTACCTCAATGTCACTAAATTTTATTGTATAGTAACCATTGGGAGGTCTCATTCATTATCTATTCATTACGTAGATACATTGTTATGTACAACAATCTTGTATTAGCTGTGTAATTGACAAAAAAAAAGAGCATAAGGCTTTATTATTAACACCAGAGAGTTCACAAGAGGAGAAAAATTTATGGCATTCAAAGTTATTGCTAATTATACATCCTTGAGTTACATTACAGTAGATA
>NW_026027254.1:0-421 GCF_019186545.1 Solanum stenotomum | reverse complement strand
TTTAAACCTTTACTAGTTTCATAGTTTTAAGGTATAAAGTAACTTCTTCTTGTGATATCTTTGGTTTCTTTTTGGTATTCTTTAGAAGGTGATTAGTTTCTACATTCTAATTATTGTCTTTAGTTACTCATAAAGCGGTCAAGATCCGAATCTATCGTTTTGATTCGTTTTCTCAAGTAAAGGCGTTAGATTTCTTCCATAAATCTATACGTTGTTACTTGGATCTTTTCAAGGCCTTAGAACATCTAATCTTTGGAAATTCGTGGATCTTTCCTTCGAATTTCCCATATCTTTATTTAGTTTTTTTGTTTCTTTTCTTTGTGCTTCCGCATTCTAATATTTAATTCTCTATTTGTGATCTCCCTTAACCTTGCTGTTATCACTTACGGACAGTAGATCCATCGACGGTCCGTAAGTCAGT
>NW_026027253.1:0-421 GCF_019186545.1 Solanum stenotomum | reverse complement strand
CTCCCATAAACCCGACGGGTACGCTCATTCACAATAAAAGAAACCACCTGCACGGACCCCCATAAGCCCGGCAGATGCACTGGCAGTTGAAGTAAAATAATGGAGCTAGAAGGTCTATCACAATATTACCAAATTCCGGACTTTTAACTGAACCATTCCCAATCATATTCCCGGATTTCATTACGTCCCGGACTTTGACCGGAATCTCTCCAACCTCCAAAACCTCAACCTACAGATGAGAGTAATCAAGACTAAACTGAAGCTTTAGTGAGGAATTGGGAATACATCACGTGCAAGCTGGACCACGGACTCGAACCGGGTACTATAGCTAATGAGTCAACCTATATGGGCTGGACCACGGACTCGAACCGGGTGCTGTAGCCAAAGGTCGGGCTCGGGCACGGGTGGGCTGGACCACGGA
>NW_026027252.1:0-682 GCF_019186545.1 Solanum stenotomum | reverse complement strand
AAATCTCGTTCCGAAAAATATCCTCGAAATTTGGAAATTTTTAGTGAAAAATGTTCCCCAAGAAATTTAGAATCCAATAGTGAAAACCGTTTCGAAAAAGGAGTTGAAATGAGTTCACAAACTCAAATTTTCTATTAAATTCGGATTAGGCAAAAACCCCCAAATTTTTCAGTTGAGATCTGAAATTTTGATGTTAAAATCCATAAATAATCGATGGAAATCAAAGATCTAAGTTGGAAATAACTTACCCAATGAATTCCTTGCGAAAACCCCCTTGAAATCACCTATTTTCGAGCTCTCAAAGTCTAAAAATGGAGAAATGAGTATTTTTCAAGTTGGGGGAAAAAGGCTACTGTTTTTGGCTTTAAAAAAGAAGAAAAAAGACTTCTATTGCAGCTAAAAAAAAACACAGCAGCTGAAACAACAATAACACCAAAGTTTAAGTCCCCGTTGGATCCTCGGGATTCGTTCGGAATCTCGTGCACACAAACTAAATATGTACCCCCACTAAATTCGACGTTCCGGACTCAATGGAACCGTCGAAATTTGAATTTGAGGACTCCTTGACCCGAAATTCAATAAGATGCCAAGAAACTAGTTTAACGCCAAAAAAATTCGAAACTCAAACGGAGCGTCTAAAAATTCAACCAAGATCCATTCTAGACTTAGAATCGCCTCCCGA
>NW_026027251.1:0-494 GCF_019186545.1 Solanum stenotomum | reverse complement strand
GAAGAAGAAGACAAGAAAAGAAGATACGAATGGAAGGAGATAAGAGAAAAAAGACACTTGTAAATCTACTAGTCTTATTATTGAATGTAATGTAAAATAATCAATAAAGTAGGTAGTCTGTGCATGTGCATATTAAAAGAAGGATGGACAAATGTAATAAAGTGGTAGGGCAAGTATGGGTAAGTATGGACAAGTGTAACAATACTATGGGTAAGTGTAAGTAGTAGGAATGGTAGGTGTAAACATTATTGTAAGTAGTACGTGAGAATTCCTTTCTATATAAGGGAGGGATATGTAAAGATAAAGGCAGGCATTGCCTAACTTAAAGCTTTCTTTCAAAAAACTCTCTCAACTAAAAATTTAGTATTTAGATAAATGGAGCAAAAATCTGAAATCCAATCAGATATTTCAGATAGCATGGCTAAGCAAGAGGCAAAGGTATATTGTTCAAAAAATATGTGGAACAAATTTCATATATTCCTGAATATCATATA
>NW_026027250.1:0-408 GCF_019186545.1 Solanum stenotomum | reverse complement strand
AAACGCTAAATACCAAACTCTAAACCCTTAGCCCTAAACCCTAAACCCTAAGCCCCTAACCTAAACCCTAAACCCCAAACCCTAAATCCCAAACACTAAACACTAAGCCATATACCCCGAACCCTAACCACTAAACCCTAAACCCTAAACCCTAAACCATAAACCATAAACCCTAATCCCTAAACACTAAACCATAAACCCTAAACCCTAAACACTAAACCATAAACCCTAAACCCTAACCCCTAAACCCTAAACCCTTAACCCTAAACCCTAAACCTTAAACTCTAAACCATAAACCCTAAACTCTAAACCCTAAACCCTTAACCTTAAAACCCTTAACCATAAACTATGAAACCTAAACCATAAACCCTAACCCCTACGCCCTAATCCTAAACCCTAACCCTAAAC
>NW_026027249.1:0-209 GCF_019186545.1 Solanum stenotomum | reverse complement strand
AAATTCATGAACTATATAACATAAAAATTGGCAAAATGGGGGTTTACCTGCTCTGGGCTCGTTTGAAGTTGAAAATGGGTCGATTTGCCCGTCGGATCCAACTTGCTCCATTACTAAGGTCTTAACGGACGACCATGAAAATCCGACCAATAACACATGAAAATACGGATCACCAAAAATACATGGTATATAGCATACAAAAATTGGCA
>NW_026027248.1:0-550 GCF_019186545.1 Solanum stenotomum | reverse complement strand
TTAACGGGTTGTAATGTAGGCTAGGGGACAAGTAGGAAAACTCTATAATAGTGACTTACAGTTCCTTAAACACTTTGCACTTTAAGACTTCATCACCCATTATTTTCTTCTCTTTATTTTCAACCCTCTCTTCAACAATTATTTCACAAGTAATTCTCATCATCTCAAGAATGCTTCAATATTTTCTTTTAAAAAAAAAAAATTCCTTCATAATAGCCACCCTCAACTTACTTATTTTACATGCGTTAAGGTGCACAATATCCTTGGAAGGACCAGGGCCATCATCAAGATAACTTTTTTTTTGTTCATGTCACATTCTTTCAAAGAGGACTTTTTAAACACTTTGTAGCTATCATTGATCACCTTTTACACTTAACCATCCACTTTCTTCAGATTTAACAATTAGAATAAGTCTATGCTATAATGCTCAAGGAAGCAAGGTGCAAAAACTAGGGATTCAACAAAATAGTCAAGGGAAAAATATGGTTACCAGCAAAAGGCTACAGGCTCAAAAAGGCTAAGTAGTGATATAATATCTGAAAAGGCTAAA
>NW_026027247.1:0-7829 GCF_019186545.1 Solanum stenotomum | reverse complement strand
CTACTGGGGAGTAGAGGGTTCGTTGTTTTGTTCGGGGTTTGAGACTACAGTTGCGGATTGAGAATCAGTCTTTCATCTCAGCGGGCCGCTCATTTCTGGATGTAGTGGACCATGTCCGCACTATGGAGCAGCTCCGTCGCGAGTCGCAAGGGGGCAGCGGCAAGAGAGATAGACAGGAGGATAGATATTATAGGCGCTGTTTCAGACCCCGAGAGTCTTATGATAGATATCAGTAGAGGTTTCAGTCGGGTCAGTCTAGTCGCCCTTTCCAGGACTCTCTCCAGGCATCGGAGGGTGATCAGCACCGCCATATTGGTTTTAGTGTCGGTCCTAATCGGGGCCGAGATAGTTAACACATTGGTTCTTCTAGCCGGGGTAGCCAACCTCCAGCTCTCAGTCGACAATCCCAGGGGTGCTATGAGTGTGGGGAGTTAGATCATTGGGACCGAGAGTGTCCCATCGTAGGTTAGCCTTACCCGCTCCACAGGAAGATAGTCATACGCCAGCGCCAGCACCTCCAGCTAGAGGCGGAGGCCAGGGACAGGACCGTAGGGTGGTCACCAGGGTATACAGGGTGGTCCCTGAGGAGGCAGGTTAGGGGGCAGAGCCGATGCACAGGGTAGGGGAGCCCAGGACCATTTTTATGCAGCTCCAGCTAGGGTAGATGCTGAGACCTCGGACGATGTGATCACATGTACATTGTTATTATGCCATCAGCCCGCATCCGCCTTATCTGATCCAGGCTCCACTTATTCTTATATATCTGTTTATTGTGCTCCTCGATTGAGTATGAGCCCAGAGCTATTGATTGAGCCGTTGCGTGTTTCGACCCCGGTAGGTGATTCTTTAATAGTGGATCAGGTATTAAGATCCTGTGTGGTGACTATTCAGAGGCGAGACATTAGGATTTATCTCATTTTGCTTGACATGGTGTATTTTGATTTGATTTTGGGTATGGATTAGTTATCCCCCCACCGTGCGGTCTTGGATTGCTATGCTAATACCGTTACTTTAGCCATGCATGGTATTCCTCTAGTAGTGTGGCAGGGCTCTTGTAATCGCACGCTAGTTGGGGTGATATCTTTTGGTCAGGGCCAGAGGTTGATGGCTAGCAGGTGTTTGGCTTTTTTAGCTTATGATAGAGATGTTAGTAGGGAGGGTCCTACCGTTGATTCGGTACCTTTTGTTCGAGAGTTTAGAGATGTGTTTCCTACCGATCTGCCTGGTCTCCTCCTGATCGCGACATTGACTTTCCTATTGAAGTAGAGTCGGGCACTAAGCCCATTTCGATACCACCGTATGGTATAGCCCCCGTAGAGCTCATGGAGCTCTGTGTTCAGATTTACGATCTCTTAGATAAGGCATTCATTCGGCCTAGTGTATCGCCTTGGGGTGACCCAGTCTTCTTCGTGAAGAAGACGGACAGTACTATGCGATTGTGCATCAACTACAAACAGTTGAACAAGGTGACGGTGAAGAACCGTTACCCCATGCGTAGGATTGATGATCTATTTGTCCAACTTCAGGGTGCCGTGGTATTTTCTAAGATTGATTTAAGATCCAGATACCACCAGTTGAGGATTAGGGCAGCGAACGTCCCTAAAACTGCATTTAGGACTCGTTACGGCCACTATGAGTTCCTATTGATGTCTTTTGGGTTGACTAACGCCCCTGCCGTGTTCATGGACTTGATGATTAGGGTGTTTAGGCCGTACTTGGATTTCTATGTCATAATCTTCATAGATGACATTCTAGTATACTCGCGGAGCCGGGAGGAGCATGAGCATCATTTGAGGATAGTGCTCCAGACTTTGACAGGCTAGCTACCTTATGCCAAGTTATCAATGTGCGAGTTTTGGCTTGCGTCCGTAGCATTCTTGGGGCACGTGGTATCTAAGGATGGCATTATGGTAGATCCCGCTAAGTTTGAGGCCATTCGTGATTGGGCCAGGCACACCTCTGTGACTGAGATTCGTAGCTTTATCAGATTGGCAGGCTACTATGGGCATTTTGTTGAGGGATTTTCTACTATAGCAGCGCCTTTGACTCGGTTGACTCGCCAGGATGTTCCGTTTGTGTGGTCAGAAGAGTGTGAGAGGAGCTTTCAGAGGCTTAAGGAGTTGCTTACCACCGCTCATATATTGACTCTTCCAATTGATGGCGAGGGGTTTACTGTTTATTGTGACGCATCCGACATTGGTTTGGGTTGTGTACTAATGCAGCAGGGCCGCGTTTTTGCTTATGCGTCCAGGCAGCTTAAGTTGCATGAGCGCAACTACCCCACTCATGACTTAGAGTTGGCGGTGGTAGTTTTTGCGCTTAAGATTTGTAGGCATTACCTGTATGGAGTTTGATGCGAGATTTATACTGATCACAGGAGCCTTCAGTACATTATGAGCCAGAGGGATCTTAATTCGAGACTGCGCCGTTAGATTGAGCTCCTGAACGACTATGACCTCTCTATTCTTTACCATCTGGGCAAGACGAATGCAGTAGCGGAAGCCTTGAGTCGGAAGGCAGTGAGTATCGGTCTCACTTGTACAAAGCAACATCTAGTAGAATCCTGCCGATCTGTATGAAGACGTCTGATACATATCTTCGGAGGCTACAAGATGTCTTTAGGAACGTGTCGCTTTTGTTTCACCGTCGTGCATTGTGTGTCTTATCGGTTTATGAAAATCTTACTTGTTCCACTCTTTTACAGGGATGGCTCGAATGCGTGGTAGGTCCCCAACTAGGGGTAGAGGCCAACCTCGAGGTCGTACCAGAGCAACAACACCAGCCCATGACCGAGACCAAACTCCGGAGCCGTTGATAGAGCCACCAGCAGCTCTTGCACAGCAACAACCGATGGGCCTGGGACCAGCCCATCCACCGCCCGAGCCTATGACAGCTCCATGTATACACGCTATGCTCGTATAGATACTAGCTACCATTGGGGGTATGCAGCAGTCCCCAGCTCCAGCCGCTCAAGTACCGCAGGGCCAGCCTACACTAGCGGCACCAATTATTCAGCAGCTAGCGGCACCGGTTGTTCAGCCTGACGATTTGGAGGGTGTCATGCTACTTCAGGAGTAGAAGATGCTCGGGGTGTTCCTTAGACTATCACCGCCGAGGTTTTCTGGGGCTGTGGGTGAGGATGCCCACGAGTTTCTACTTACTTGCCGCGAGTGGCTACAGACTTTGGGTTTAGTGGAGTCGAGAGGAGTAAACTTCACCGCTTACCAGCTAGACGGTCCCGCCAGGATGTGGTGGCGTACATACTTAGAGACCAGGCCAGCTGGGTCTCCACTGGTCACATGGACTGAGTTTTCAGAGGCTTTCTTGGCCCGATATTCCCAGGAGAAATAAAGATCAGCTCAGAGATCAGTTTGCTCGATTAGAGTAGGGCTCTATGACAGTATCAGAGTATTAGGCCCGATTCCACGAGCTCTCCAGGCATGCCGCCATGATTTACCTACTGAGGAGGAGAGGGTTCGTTGTTTTGTTCCAGGTTTGAGTCTACAGTTGAGGATTAAGACTCAGTCTTTAGTCTCAGCGAGCCACTCATTTCTGGATGTAGTGGACCATGTCCGCACTATTGAGCAGCTCCGTCGCGGGGCCCATAGGGGCAGCGACAAGAGAGCTAGACAGGAGTATAGCCATGCTAGGCGCCGTTTCAGACCCCGAGAGTCTTATGATAGAGCTCAGCAGAGGTTTCAGTCGGGTCAGTCTAGTCGCCCCTTCCTGGCATCGGAGGGTGATCAGCACCGCCATATTGGTTTTAGTGTCGGTCCTAGTCGGGGCCGAGATAGTTCACAGATAGGTTCTTCTGGCCGAGGTAGCCGACCTCCAGCTCTCAATGGACAGTCCTAAGGGTGCTATGAGTGTGGAGAGTTAGATCATTAGGCCCGCGTGTGTCCCCATAGTAGGTTTGCCTTACCCGCTCTACAGGCAGCTAGGCATGCGCCAGCGCCAGCACCTCTAGCTAGAAGCGGAGGCCAGGAACAGGACCGCAGGGGTGGTCACAGGGTATACGGGGTGGTCCTCGAGGAGGAAGGTTAGGGGGCAGAACCGATGCACAGGGTAGGGGAGCCTAGGCCCACTTTTATGCAGCTCCAGCTAGAGTAGATGCTGAGACCTCAGACAATGTGATCACTGGTACCGTGTTATTATGCCATCGGCTCGCATCCGCCTTATTTGATCCAGATGTGTTTCCTATCGATCTGCCTGGTCTATCTCCTGATTGTGACATTGCCTTTCCTATTGAAGTAGAGACGGACACTAAGCCCATTTCAATACGACCGTACCGTATGGCCCCCGTAGAGCTCAAAGAGCTCAGTGTTCAGATTCAGGATCTCTTAGATAAGAGATTCATTCGTCCTAGTATATCGCCTTGGAGTGCCCAATTCCTCTTCGTGAAGAAGAAGGACGGTACTATGCGATTGTGTATCGACTACAGGCAGTTGAAGAAGCTGACGGTGAAGAACCGTTACCCCATGCCTAGGATTGATGATCTATTTGACCAACTTCAGGGTGTCGTGGTATTTTCTAAGATTGATTTAAGATCCAGCTACCACCAGTTGAGGATTAGGGCAGCGAACGTCCCTAAAACTGCATTTAGGACTCGTTACGGCCACGATGAGTTCCTAATGAAGTCTTTTGGGTTGACTAACGCCCCTGTCACGTTCATGGACTTGATTACTAGGTGTTTAGGCTGTACTTGGATTCGTTTGTCATAGTCTTCATAGATGACATTCAAGTATACTGGCGGAGCCGGGAGGAGCAAGAGCAACATTTGAGGATAGTGCTCCAGACTTTGAGAGGCTAGCAACTTTATGCCAAGTTCTCGAAGTGCCAGTTTTGGCTTCAGTCCGTAGTTTTCTTGGGGCACGTGGTGTCTAAGGATGGCATTATGGTAGATCCCGCTAAGATTAAGGCCATTCGTGATTGGGCCAGGCCCACCTCTGTGACTGAGATTCGTAGGTTCGTTGGATAGGCAGGCTACTACAGGCATTTTGTTGAGGGATTTTCTACTATAGCAGCGCGTTTGACTTGGTTGACTCGCTAGGAACTTCCGTTTGTATGGTCGGAGGAGTGTGAGAGGAGCTTTCTGAGGCTTAAGGAGTTTCTTACCACCGCTCCTATATTGACTCTTCCAGTTGAGGGCTAGGGGTTTACTGTTTATTGTGACGCATCCGGCATTGGTTTGGGTTATGTACTGATGCAGCAGGGCCGCGTTATTGCTTATGCGTCAAGGCAGCTTAAGCCGCAAGAGCGTAACTACCCCACTTATGACTTAGAGTTGGCGGTAGTAGTTTTTGCGCTTAAAATTTGGAGGCATTACCTGTGTGGAGTTCGATGCGAAATCTATACTAATCACATGAGTCTTCAGTACATTATGAGCCAGAGGGATCTTAATTCGAGACAACGCCGTTAGATTGAGCTCCTGAAGGACTATGACCTCGTTATTCTTTACCATCCGGGCAAGACGAATGCAGTAGCGGATGCCTTGAGTCGGAAGGCAGTGAGTATGGGTAGTCTAGCTTTTCTTTCTACTACGGAGCGACCATTAGCTTTGGACATCCATTCCTTAGCTAACAGGATGATACGACTTCATATCTCTGATTCCCGGTGTGTACTAGCTTATGTGGATGCTTACTCATCTCTGTTGGATCGAATTCGCAGCCGTCAATTTGAGGATGAGGACTTACTGGCACTTTGAGATCGACTTTTGGGAGGTGACAGTGGCTTGCCTACCTTAGATTTAGATGGGGTTTTAAGATTTGGTGATCGACTTTGTGTTCCAAGAGTTGGGGGTTTGATTCAGACGATTCTTATCCAGGCCTATGACTTCAAATATTCTATTCATCCGGGCACAGCTAAGATGTATCAGGACTTGAGAGATATTGAGGATTATGTATCGCGTTGCTTGAGTTGTCAGCAGGGTAAGGCCGAGAATTTGAGGCCTGGTGGCGAGTTTCAGAGATTACCCATTCCTTTGTGGAAATGGGAGGGGATCACCATGGACTTCGTATTAGGATTACCCCGCACTTCCTGTGGTCTTGACAGTATTTGGGTCATCGTGGATCGACTGACCAAGTCAACACACTTCATTTCTGTCCATACTTCCTATAGTGCTGAGAGGTTAGCCCGTATCTACATTCGAGAGGTGGTTTGTCTTCATGGTGTGGCTATTTCCATCATCTCAGATCGGGGCACATAGTTCATATCTAGCTTCTGGAGGACCTTCCAGGATGCGTAGGGTAGCCGTATTGACCTTAGCACAACTTTCCACCCGCAGACTGATGGTCAGTCGGAGCGCACGATTCAGGTTATTGAGGACATGTTGCGGGCTTGTGTTATGGTTTTTGGGGGTCAGTGGGACCAGTTTTTGCCTTAGGTAGAGTTTGTGTATATCAACAGCTACCACTCGAGTATTCAGATGGCCCCATTTGAGGCCTTATATGGTAGGCGTTGTTGCTCTCCAGTTGGTTGGTTTGAATATACAGAGCCTAGGCCGCGCGGTACAGACTTGATGCGAGAGGCTTTAGATCTTGTGAGGGTGATTTAAGATAGGCTCAGGACAGCCCAGAGTAGACATTAGAGGTATGCAGACCGTAGGCGTCGACCGTTGAAATTTGTTGTTGGTGATAGAGTATCTCTCTGTGTGTCACCCATGAAGGGTGTAATGAGATTTGGGAGGCGGGGCAAGCTTAGCCCCAGGTATATAGGTCCTTTTGAGATATTGAGGACAGTTGGGGAGGTCGCATATGAGTTAGCTTTCACCCCAGCCTTTTCAGCTATTCACCCAGTTTTTTATGTTTCGATGTTGCGCCGGTATGTTCCAGATGAGTCCCACCTGATTCAGTATGATGCAGTTGACTTGGATGACAGTTTGAGATAAATTGAGGAGCCAGTTGCTATTTTGGCCAGAGATGTCAGACGATTGCGTTCCAGAGCCATTCCTGTGGTTAAGGTCCATTGGAGACATCATCTAGCTGAGGAGGCTACCTGGGAGACCCAGCATGAGATGCGGGCGCAGTTCCCCGCCTTATTGGAGCCTTTAGGTACTTCTTGACTCTTACATTCGCGGACGAAAGTTCTTTTAGTAGTGGATATTGTAATGACCCTCCAGGTCATTTTTAAATTAAAGCATTCATTCCATCGTTTAGAGCATTCTTGTAGCGACCTCAAGTCATTTATGACTTGTTGGCACTAATTGTTCGGTCGCCTGGTCGTTCGTTTGGGTTTTAGTCCAGTTTCCCTATTTTAGAGATTTTATAACTTGAAAAGTTCACTTCAGTCATAAATTCTGGTAAAAGACCTCAGAATAAAATTTTGACGATTCCATGAGCTCCGAAATTGCCAAATTTGGCTAGTAGCATGGTCAACATGAGTATCGAAGCAATCGGTACGAGTTTAGGCTCATTTGATGTTTTTACCCTTGCAACTTGTCCTATAGTTGACTTTGGTCAATCTTCTTGGAAGACGTACTCAGATGAAAATTCTGATAGCTAGGTTAGCTTTGGAATATCGATTTTGGTCTAGAACAACCCTTTGTTCACTTCCTGAGGCTTTAGATGCCCGTTGTGAATCTGGCTCAAAATGATACTGGGTGTGGGACCCACTTTTCATCTAAGCGATCTCCAATGTTAATTCTGACTACACCATTGAGTCTGAAATATCATTTCCAATCAGATTCCATATATGGTCTGTGGTTTTCCGACTCCGAACGACTCCAGAACATCAAAATTTAGGTTTGAAGAGTTGTTGAATTCTAACGCGGTGGTGACTTGGTAGAGCCACGCGATGCCACGTGGCACCGTGAGTTGGAGCACGCGTGATCG
>NW_026027246.1:16940-33113 GCF_019186545.1 Solanum stenotomum | reverse complement strand
AGGCATAAGACAATAACTTGAAAACTCGTAATTAATTTTAGGGAAAATTTTCAAAACAACAATATTTTAGCTTTAGTGGGACTCCTTAGCAACAGTTTCATTATTTATTAAAAATGTCATTATTTTAGTTTGTTAAAGGATTAGTTATGTATTTATTTTATTTTGATTAATTTGAAAGAATACAAATAATTAATAGCAGAATAGAGAAAATCATGGAACAAAAAAAATCAAAAAAGGTAAAAAAGATTTTAAATACAAATTAGTTACGTTTTGAAAAGAGCATAAATAGCCATCTTTCTGTCGAACGTTTTTTTGCTTTCTTCTTAAGAACATCAAAAAAAAAAAAAAATTAGTTTGTCTTCCGAATCATTCATTTGATAACTTTCAAAGCTTCTTCAAGTTGAATATGGCATATTTTTCAAATGGAATTTTTCAAAATTGACGACTATAAATTTGTCGCATCCAGTGAACAATCGAAAAACAATCAGGTATTTTTTTCGGATTCTTTTATTTGTTTGGATGAGATATTTGTATATGTCGAGTACAAGAGTGTTGTTTTTTTCCTGATTGAATCAGTGAAATCTTTGTATGTATTGGGATTTATAGCTTTTTTCGGTTATTTTGTATCCAAATTATGATGTATAACGAATGAAATTGTTTTTTTTTTTAGTTTAGTAGCTGTTTTTTCTGTTTGAATGCATACAATAATTTGTATCCCATTAAGTTAGTGTAAGTAATCGATCATGAACTATATGTTGAATATAACAATATATGAATAGAAAAGTGAGATGAAAATACAAAGTTGTAAATACAAAGTGAGATTGAATATAAAGTTGTGAATACAAAAGAAATACTTTCTTCATTTGAAATACAAAGTGACTTTGAAAGGTAAAATACAATATAATCGATCATGAACTATATGTTGAATACAACAATATATGAATACAAAAGTGAGATGAAAATACAAAGTGAGATTGAATATAAAGTTGTGAATACAAAAGAAATACTCTCTTCATTTGAAATACAAAGTGACTTTGAAATGTAAAGTAGGCACATAAAATACAAAACTTGTTGGTATACAATTAGGTTAAATACAAAACAAAAGAGAAATACAAACTTGTTCACATATAAATTGAGATTGAAATACAAAATGAATACCCAATAAAATACAAAATTGTTAACATATAGTTAGGATGAATACAAATTAAGAAGGAAATACAAACATGTTGGTATACTAATTGAGATTGAAATACAATGTAAAACAAAAAATGTAAAACCTTTTGATATATAGATAGAATGAATACACAAATAAACTGTTGATTCAGACATTGTAGACCGATATATGCTTTCCTCGAATCTAAAACCCTAAAAGCAAATATAAATGTATTAAAAATCAAATAAAATAAACATATGAATGGATTTGTAGATTCTAATAAATTTGAAATATTAAAACGAAATCAGGAAAAAATTAGTTAATTGACTAAAAATCTGAAATACATAAATATTAGATGAATATGTAAACAAACTTCCATAAAAAAGAAATTGACGAATAAAAAACTTAAAACAATAACAAAAAGTATGAATTTAATTTAAAAAATGTACTTCTCATGGCAATTCCCCAATAGTAATAGCAGAGATGCTGCTCTACAAGGCTATAGGATATGAGAATACTATTTTCGGATAATAAAGCAATATGATTCTTTCAAAGAAAGACTCAAACTGCTAAAAATTCAACAAAAATGATTTAATTTCTGATGATTTTTTCACATTTTGGGTTATGCGGCTATCAAATCAAACCCGCCCCAACTTCTAAAGTGAATCATCAGGTAATAGTCCGCAGATCTTACTCCAATGGATTTTCGATAAAAACTTGACTCCAAGAATAAAATATACATAACTAAGCAAACACAACTCAACAAATTAACTTAGAACAATCGGAAAAAATGGAAGATTTAGGTACCAGTAAAGTCAGCGAAGAAGGTAAGGGACAATGTAAGGCTTTTATAGATCTGGATAGCGGCGTAAATTTAGGCTTTTTTCAAAGGGAAAATTTTCAAAACAACAATATTTTAGCTTTTAGAGAAATTTTTTTGAATTAAAATATATATTTTGATGAACAATTTGTGAGCACCTTGAAGAAAGAATCTGGAAACGTGAAAAGGGGTAGAAACGTGAAAGGTGAAGAAGGAAGGTTAATGGGTATTGGTAAGTGATTGGTTTAGAATTTGGTCCAATATATGATTGTTTTCATAAATAAAGTTAATTTTAAATACTAAAATCTGAATGCATATTATTTTCTAAAGTATTGTCATTCTGACATTTTAAATAAATATTTTAAAGTGTTGTTATTTTAACTAAATATGTTAGGTATTATGACTTAATTGCTAATTTTCCCTTAATTTTATTGCCATGAGAAAAGATGAACGAATAAAATAAAAGGCTTAAAATTGAAACAACAACTAATATGCTTAATCCCCAAACATTCCAAAGAGCAGATAACGTAATTTCTTTTGGATCAGGTTCTTGAGTTTNAGCCTTAATGAAAATGTTAATAAATACTTGTTCTTTTATTTAAGGCATAAGACAATAACTTGAAAACTCATAATTAATTTTATTGCCAAGAGAAAAGATGAACGAATAAAATAAAAGGTTTAAAATTGAAACAACAACATAGAATATGCTTAATCCCCAAACATTCCAAATAGCAGATAACGTAATTTCTTTTGGATCAGGTTCTTGAGTTTGTTAAAATAAAAATAAATATCTTTTTAAATGCTTAGAAAGTATTTATTATAGTCATAGCACGCTAAACTAAATCTTTGGTTTCATTATGGAAGCCATGTTAAGTATAATCTTAGCAACCATGGGTTATGGTGCAGTGGTGGGACTGCTCCACCCTTAATCAGAGATTTAAATTCGAGTCCTGTGTATGGAGAAAATCTAGTGGGGATCACCCCTGCATGGGTCTTGCAATGTGCGATCCAAATCTAGTCGGGTTCTAATGCAAACAAACCTGGGATATGCAACGATCTAGGCTAGGTACTTAACCGATGAAACCTCAAAGGAAGTTCTTCCTGATGCTTCTATACTAACTCTTTCTCAGGTTTCACTCTAATGTTAGGAGTTCCTTTGTTCTAAGCACCACATGTACATGAGAATTTTCCCCAATACACAAACATAACAGGAATAAATTAAAGTTTTTGCTAAGTTAGATGATGTATATTGTTGCAGCCATGGGATACTGATGGTAGAAGCTGCCTAAAAAGAGGACCATTTTCTGTGTATTTCTCATACCTCGTTATACATTCACTCTTGTATGTACCATATCGCATCTACACCCACAAAACAGCAAAATATACCAACTTTACTACTGGAAAATCCTATAGTTTAGCCCACTAGAAACACCTGACAACTACCTACTTCATCAAGAATACAATGAACAATACATTCTTCATGCATACAATTGGGAGGGAGCAAGCAAACCACAGAGACGGATAGAAGAAAAGGAGAGAACGCAGCGGCAACCAACAAACAAAAAGTTCAGTGAGTTCAACTTTCAAAGTTTATCAGAGTTGAACTAGACTACTATCAGTCAAAAATCTACACTCAGATACACAATGAGAAAGCCTAGCTTCAACTTCAGACTCAAATAGATCTTAAATGCACATTCTAACAAAAATGCTCTGGAAATATTTGTTTCCCTGTTCACTCACAGGAATCACTAGATACAAGAGAAAAAATGAGGAGAAGAATGATAGACCTTGTCGGAAATATGGAACAGGTTAAAATTGATAGTGATTTGATGTGCTTCTAATACCTAAGACCTTTGGCAACCTCAAAGAAGTGAGCAACATTTTCCTCAGGTGTACCTACTTTGATGCCATGTCCAAGGTTCAAAATATGTTTCCCTTTACCAGCTTTCTTCACTGTATCATTTATCCGGTTGGTAATAAATTCCTTAGAGCCAAAAAGCACTCCAGGATCCACATTACCTTGTATAGCCACATTAGGACCCAGTCGTCTCCTACCATCAGCCATATCAACTGTCCAGTCCAAACTGACTACATCTACTCCTGTCAAGGGTAGTCTCTCTAGCAAGCCACCTGATCCACTTGCATAAAGAATCAGAGGGAGATCAGGATGGGTTAGTTTCACTGCCTCAACTATCTGTTTTAAGTATGGTAGACTGAACTCCTCAAAATCGACTGGGCTTAGCTCTGTGGCCCATGAATCAAAGATCTGAACTGCTTGAGCTCCATGGTCAGCTTGGTAACGGATATATTTAGCCATTGAGGTTGCAAATATTTGAAGCAGCGAATGAAGGACCTGTATAGCAACAAAGTTGAAAACATTAAAACATAAATTGGCAGATCATAAGCTAGTAACATGTTTAAAGAATTGATACAGGTAGTTAATCTTGTTCCAGTGATTACAATTATAATCCATGTTTCCATTGATACAACCTCATGAAGGATAGATACTGTGTGTGTAGTAACATGTATATCATGTCTCTTTTTCTTTTCCCAGGCGAAGTGGTGTGGAGGATGGATGTGCAGGGTCGTTTTAACATGTTAAGCAAATTCTCAACAGAAAAAAGGCTAATCTGTTAGAACAGCTAGGTATCCATATAGACTGCATTCAGCCCCCCTCAGGGTTTAAAAACAATGCAGGTCTTACTGTTATTAGCTTCCAGCAGAAAAGAAGAGAAATGAAGCAACTGAAATCTAAACCTCACACGAGCAACTAGACAAATAGAAGTGCCCTGAGTGCGATTTCCCTTTGCTGCTCCTTATTTCCATCACTATATCATTTTTTAGTTCACATTCTAGGAATCAAAACTTATTTTCCCCAAGATAGAACATGTTCCATGCCTCCTATTTTTTTAAAAAAATTGGGTTCAAGTGGAATATAACATAACGTATTTAGTGCTCTCTGACAAGAGAATGGGTTAGCAAAAGAAAGTGTCCTTTCATTTTCTTTGTTTATTATTTTTTCCTTTTGGTGAATTTCCTAATGCATTTACTTGGTTCCAAGCTTGAAGAGTGGAATCTGCATTCTTCACCTTGTGAGTTTGCAAAGGAAAACATCATACATCGACTGTCCTTTGACAAAAATAAGCAATGAATTTCCACTTTTTCAAACTTTACGGAGCTGAGTGGCAGAGCTTGCCAAACCATAACCATGCGAAGTGAAAACTAAAGAAAGGGAAAGAACACAACAATATATTACCTATCTTTAGAAACCAACAAACCAACCTCAGGTGATTTTTTTGGGTGGTAATGGAACAACCGCTCACCCTACCTTTCACATTAAAAAAAAAAAAAAAGAAGAATAGAAGAAGAAAAAAGTCAAAGGAATGATGCTCCCATGCCGATTGAGTACATCAGTTATCATATCCCCAGTGAAAGTGTTCAAATATTTACCCCGTCCCTATTTCTCAACAGAGAAAAAGTGTAACAGCAAATAGGCTTAGGATCTACAAATCTTGGACACCCCAAATCAAAAAATGGAACTGCTTTTGAGAGAAACTCCAAGCAATAGATGGTTGACTTAAATCGTGCACTAAATCAAAATCTAACAGAATGTGAAGTATCCATCAACATTTCTTGACCTTTCTTAATACTGGAAGCAGGACAAGGGAAAATAAGATTCAACAACAAGATCAGGATTGGAAACATAATATATTCCAACTAATTAACAAACTATGATTGTCTCCGCAGGGCTTAGTAGCATAGAGTAGCATCAATAAATTACCTTGGGCTCCGCAAAAGCTAATCTCTTAATTTTTGTAAAGTTCTTAGAGGAACCACCTTCAACCACATATGATGCCAAGGTAAATGGTGCCCCAACGAAACCCAGAACTGCTGCTTGATTATTGACCTATCATAACAAAGACAAAGTACAACCTCTAATATAATTAACATGATAGCACAACAGGTGATAGTAAGTTGGTAACAGCAATAAGAGTGTTAACATTGTGAAATTCAAGCAAAGCCTTGAAGTTGTTTATTGCTCCATTTCAATTTTATGGCATTTTTTTCCAGTTCAGGGTGTCCCAGAAGGGTTGACACTATTCAATTTATATATAACTTTCACAATTTTCAGGAATGCAAATAAAGTTGATGTGACATGTTCTCTATCAAATTAATTTTTCAACCAATTCTTAATACTTTATGCCATCATATACTATTTGTTTTAATCAGTACTATTACTAATCAATATATAAACCACTGCATCTTAAACTCCATATCCAGTGTATTAATGGACGAAATAAACTTTTACAAATCTTCTGCAAGGATTTCAAAACCGAAGGAGATATCAAAGATGTTGAATCTTTCAGTCAAGAGACTCTAAACTAATCATAGTTTGTATGTGCAGTACAAGTGTCTATAATACCATAAAATATAAAGAAAATGTGGCCATGGTGCGGTCTTAAGTTCCTGAACTTTTTTTTTTTTTTTTTGATAACCGAGAAATCCGTCTGTGACCCGCCCTTTTGGACCAATCACAGCCTTCTAAACTCGGTGGATAATGGGTCTGCCCCTCTACCCTTCTCCACTTGAATACCGGGCTTCACTTTGCATGGTGTGGGGCTTGAACCTGCGACCTAAGCCACAAATCCTCCACCTTTTGCCACTTGAGCTAGGCCTTGGGGGCCTTCAGTTCCTGAACTTTGAAGATCTTAGACTACAAACATAAGCAGTTTTTACATTTTCCTAACATGATATACACGAATTTTCGGAAGGATGCAATAAGCTTTTCCTCGTTTGAGGATAACAAAATCACTCCATGTAAGGCTTATTTGCTCCTCTGGTATTTCACCCATAAAAGAAGGAAAATGTTCTTAACAAATAACCTCCAAAGTAACAAAATAGACATGAAATCCAGACCTCTTTCCGCAAAATTGTTAATGCTTCTCCAACATATGGAACTGATTCTTCAGGAATGAATTCTCTGACTTTCTCAACATCAGAAAGTGTTGTTGGTGGATAAAATATGACAGGACCCTTCCCCTTTATAATGTCAAAAGGGATGTTCATTCCAGAGAGTGGAGTAAGAATATCTGAAAACAAAATGACCTGCAAACATGAGAAAAAAAATTAAGAGCGAAAGAATAAACATCAATAGAGCTAAGAACAGTAGCTTGTAAAAAAGACATCAAAAGATGGGGATTCTTCTTAGGTAAAAGTAAAAAGAATGAAACACCAAATAATATACACAACACCAACACATGCTAAGATAGGACTGCATAGTTTCTCACCCCATCAGGCTGGAATACTTTCCATGGCTGCAGAGAAATTTCTACCACAAGATCTACATTTTCCGATCTCTCACGGAAGGATGGGTGCTTCTCACATAAGGTTTGATAGCTCTACACAAAAGAAAAGGTGAATAATAAGATGCAAAATACAAAGATCTGAAAATCAAACAGGAGTAACGATAAATCCACCTAATCAAGCCACAAAACTCTTAACATAGAATAAAAAAACCAACGCAGCAGAACTCGAGCATTGGAACTTCTCAAGCTTTATGATCACTGAAAAGTCATGAATTTCTAGTTGAAGTGTGTTGAAACATCCAACAAATAGGATTTACAAGTTCCAAACTTTTCTTTTCACCAGCCTTTTTTGTCGTAATTTCAAACAAAGCAGAAAGAATTGGTCATTCCATCCCCGTGCAAGCAGCTGATCAGTAATAGAAATGCATTTTAGGTACATCAATCAGAAGGCATATGAGAATTAATGTCTTTCCATACAGACAATGTTTGAGTTTTCTATTCATAGCCATTTATGCAAAGTACTCTTTTTAACAAAACACATCATCTCTTGCAGTTCCAATTACATGAGTAAGTCAAATTTGTAACACAGTATGTAGTTGATATTTCACAGATTAGAAGTTCAGGATATGCAAAAAGTAAAATTGAACTATAAACCTGCCTTCATGTACCTCCCTGCTTGTCTCATAAGCCAAACAGGAGGCCTTTCTACTTCTTTACCCCGAACAGCATCAAGCAACAAAGGCTCTGTTGCATTTATAGTTTTTGGTTCAGCAACAGTTCCTGAATTAAAAGCACATCAATCACATGACCATGCAGAAAACAGAATAGAAATCTATTTTTAAAATGGGAAAATAGAGTAGGCTTCAAGTCATGAAAGATAAGCACAATAAACCTAACTTGTGCTAAAGTAACACAAGAGACACTAGCCACAGATTCAGAAGCAAGGACAATCTAAAGAATATGTAGGTTTACTTTCAATAGCTCAATGTTCGAGAATAGGATAATGCTCATTCATTTAGCTCGTTACAAAAATATATTAGGTGATGAATATGATCAATTCTCATTAAGTTTGACAAATATGTAATTTTCAACCGAGTTGAAGAATTGATCACCAAAAACATGGAACAAGGTGTATGCAATACTTCTATATGTTTTTCATCTAAGAGAATAGGTTATAATGCACTATAGTCCCTTAAAGTATTGCTTGCTTAGCAATTTTCCCTCAAACTAATTCTCTAGCATTTTCCTATTACTCTCACTTTGTGATAGCCCCATGGTCGTTAAATCTAACATAAGCCTTTTGGGAGTGTCATTGAGGGTAAACATGGCAAGCCATTCCTGTAAGGGAGTGTCATTCCAGGTAAAATGGGAATATCTGAAATTAGAACTTATAAAATATAGAAAAACAGCATCCATTTTTTATCAGTAAAAACTGACAAGTAATACACATTATTGAAACAGAGGGAGTATTTTCTTGATCAAGTAAATAAAAACTGGAGTTAGCATTTATAGACCACCACATAATGACACTTAAACTTAAAACGGAAAGCCCCTATATGCTTGAATTTAGTGGAAAACAAGTACCAGATTAGGTTTTGTCCTTGTGGAACTATACTGTGTATTATTTATTTTAAAGACACAAACTTTGACATCTTTCTTTGTAGCTTTTTTAGAAGCTTTATGACATTGTTTGCTCCATATGTGATTACTTTTCTTTGGTTGTATAAGACTAGGCTTCTGTTTTGTTGTTTAACTAGAATTCACAAAAAAAAAAAAGTATCAATCAGGCAAAAAGGACTTTGCTATATGCATCCTAGTTTCCATATTGCTCAATCAGGCACATTCATTCCAGTGCTAAACCGTTTGTCTTTTATGGAAAATCAGGGACTCTGATCTCACAAATATCTATGCAGTGACCAAACTAAAACTAATCTCACTAAGTCTTAATTCCATCAAATTGGTATTACCTATATGAATCATTTGTTTCCTTTGTATTCTGTTCTTAGCTAAGACCAAATTCATTGGGAGAGATTATATGTCTTTTGAGACAACTATGCACGAGTACTATAGCTCTACCCAGTCTTACTAGCCCTTCCAAATACTATTGTATCACATTTATGAACAGAACCATCTCAGGCTAATTCAAAAAATTTCTGCTTAACAGAAAAAAACAGGAAACTAAAGTGATCTGTTTTGGAGGAGAAAATACCAAGTAAAACAATGTAAGAGAAATTTGTAACTACTACTAAAACTTAATTTTTGCCTAAAGAACAAATAGGTTTTCTTCAGCTTCAGTCAATTGATCCTAACCAAATTTGAAGACAGCAATGCCACCATTTTGACGAATATTCAGAAGCATATTCGAAAAAAGCCCTAACATACTATGGTATAACTTAATAAGCTTAAAATAATCGAGTTTCCATATTGCTCAATCAGGCACGTTCATTCCAGTGCTAAATTGTTTGTCTTTTATGGAAAATCAAGGACTCTAATTCTCACAAATATCCATGCAGTGACCAAACTAAAACTAATCTCATTAAGTCTTAATTCCATCAAATTGGTATCTATCACCTATATGAATCATTTGTTTCCTTTGTATTCTTTTCTTTGCTAAGACCAAATTCATTGGGAGAGATTATATGCCTTTTGAGACAACTACGTGCGAGTAATTTAGCTCTACCCAGTCTTACTAGCCCTTCAAAATATTATTGTATCACATTTATGAACAGAACCATCTCAGGCTAATTCAAAAAAATTCTGCTTAAAAGAAAAAAACAGGACACTAAAGTGATCTGTTTCGGAGGAGAAAATACCAAGTAAAACAATGGAAGAGAAATTTGTAACTACTACTAAAACTTAATTTTTGCCTAAATAACAAATAGGTTCTCTTCAGCTTCAGTTAATTTTGATCATAACCAAATTTTAAGAATGCCACCATTTTGACGAATATTCAGAAGCATATTCGAAAAAGGCCTTAACAAACTAAGGTATAACTTAATAAGCTTAAAATAATCGAAAGAAATTAGTACATAGAGACGACATTAGCAATCAGAAACAGAAAGGCGTTGATCTGGTGAAACAAAGTTGCATTTGAAGAATGAAGAATATAAGAGTAGCAATTAGCTTAAAGTTAAAGCGGTTGAAACAATTACCTCCAACGGAACAAGAGATTCTGGGCTTGAAATTAGAGCGAGAAGAAGAAGATGGAAATGCAGATTTAGATGAAATTGAGAAAGAGGAGACTG
The DNA here is from genome assembly GCF_019186545.1 of Solanum stenotomum. NCBI lineage: Eukaryota > Viridiplantae > Streptophyta > Magnoliopsida > Solanales > Solanaceae > Solanum > Solanum stenotomum. The sequence goes on along the minus strand of NW_026027246.1, from coordinate 22,589 downwards.
AGCTGTAAATACAAGACATGATTTCCAAGGGGATTTACAGGAAATTGCTTCGCATTTGAAAGAGGTGATAAACTGGGTTTTGGGCGAAAGGAAAAGATAAAAAGGAAATTGGAGTAGTTGACAAAGGAGATAACTTTGTAGAGATAAGATGACAGGAAAATCTGTATGGGCCTTCATCCGACCCTACAATTTTTTTTAAATATTTATTTTCTTTTCATCTTATATTCATTGATCCATGATTAATATATAAATTCGTGAAAATTTTGAAATCATGGATCAATAAATATAAGATGAAAGAAATAAAGACCTTAAAAAAATTGTAGGTTCGGATTGTTGATAATTAGGGGTGGATTAGGTGTTTCACGTGACACGATTTTGTAGGAAAATTTTATTAAATAAGTATAAATCACTGAAAATCAAAATAAAAAATAAAGGTTATATAAAATAAAGTGACACTCCTTATACCAAAGAGGGGCGTAGCTCGTTTGGTCAGGTTATCTTAATTTCTTATTAGTTGTTGGGGGTTCGAACCTCAATAACACTTTTTTCTTTCTTAGTTAATTTTTTCAATTCAAATTTATGTCGCTACACACATAAAAATGTTTTTAAAAAAAATCAATTTTTAATATAATATTATTATTTTTTATTTTTTATTTTAAAATGTGACACTGCTTATGAAAAATCATGTGTACGCCACTGGTTGGGTTGTCGGGTTGTGCTCCAATCTTTCGAGAATTCAATTTTTGTTGTGAGGTCGATTGATTTGTCGGATTGGGACCAGTGGAGAGTTAAAAAATTGATTTGAGAAGATGAAAGTGAAAAGATTTTGGTAATGTTAACTTTTCTTATAAAGAAAAAGTTATACTTTATAAAGTGGAAGTTTTTTTTTGTTTTATATTAAAATATAGACGTTAACAATCTAACGTCTGCCATTTATATTTTTGGATAAAACGGAAGAAAAAACTACACTAAGCTTATTTTAGTTACTTTCTAGAATTGTGACTTGATCAATTTTATCTCTTTGTGGGTCAAATAGGTTCTGGACTCTTCCATGGCTCCACTTGTACTACTCACACTGCTTTCTCTTTTTCTTATTTTTATGAGTTAAACTAGTAGTTTTTAGTTTAAAACTAGATCATAATTTTCAATTTTTTTTAAATTTTATATCAAGTCAAACTATATTATATAAAATGGAATGAAAGGAGTATAAAATATGATTGAAATTGTTGTTACTCACTTTAACTTTGTAGGGATTAAAAAATTTCATTTATAGTAGCTTATTGTTCATCATATACCTCCTTTTAGGGGTGTGCGAAAATTGAACCGAAAAAGCGTTATTGAGTTATTGGGTTAACATGTTTTTAATAGTTTTATAAAAGAAAAAGTATTGGGTTATACATTCGGTTTCGATTTTTAGCATTGAGTTATTAGGTAAAATGATAACCCATTAAGACGGTAGTAATTATCAAAAATTTCGAGAAGATACATCATGAATATCTTCGCTAGTCTTGTCACTATCATCTTCAGGGGTTTGAAGAAGTTCTTGAGCTTCTCTGAGTGCTCTTAGTCTCTCTCTTCGTGCCGCTGTCGCCGCCTCCATGGCGTTTTCCTCCTCTATCGACATTGACTATATACTTGTATACTAAATGCCAAATTCAAACTCTTGTTGCTTCTACAGAGTAAAAGAAACGGGAAAAGTAGATGAATACAACATTGATAGAGCAACTGGTTGTATTTATATGTATCAATTAACTTTTATGTATTCATAGATCATACCCATAAAATTGTGCATGATACATTACTATTTATAACTTTAACTTCAGGATAAAGAGATCTGATAATGTAAGATATGGAATTACATGTATTGTGTTGTGTACTCTATTTTTTAATTTGTGATCTCGAGATGGATATATTACTCATGATACATTACTATTTCTAAAATATTTAGTAAATTGCTAAGTATTGTAATCCTACCTGATACATTAAAGTAGTAAAGATTGCTCATAAGGTGTTTTGTTTTAGATTGATACATTATTGTGTGATAGTTATTATGTATTATATACATGTAACATTAATTTGTATAAATGTATCAAGATAAAAAAAAATTGATTTGTTTTTTTGAAGATAGATATCTTACTTATGATACATTACTATTCCTAAAATATTTAGTAAATTACTAAGTACTGTAATCCTACCAAATACATTAGAGAAGCATAGATTGTCTGTAAAGTGTTTGATTTTAGATCGATACATTACTGTGCGATAGTTATTAAGTATCAAATACATGTAGTGTAAACTTGTATGATGTATCATTGATAAAGAATGAGTATTTAGCAGTAATTTGTATGAATGTATCATGATCATTAATGTGTATCAGATACGTGTGATACACGTTAGTCATTAATATGTATCAAATACATGTAGTATTAATTTGAATGTATGATTTCTAATCAAGAAAGTGGCATGATATTTACTATTTATCTACCTTATTATGTTTGTGAAGTATTGCAGCTTATTTGTGAGTGATCCATGAGACAACGTTAATTCATAAATCAAATAACAAATCTATACATGGGATAGTACTGATATATAACATCTGATGTATAAGATTCATTTCTTATATGCTTAAAAAGAAAAAAAAAATGTAAAATTAAACAACAAATTCATAAACCATGCAATCATTTTGTTGTCCTTGCTAATCAATCTCTCACAAAGCGTAACAACTTGAAACAATTCAAACTTCAAATTTCTTCTCCCAAATCGTCCAAAATTCTTTCAATTCTGATTCCAAATTGTCAAAATTTTGAGCAGATACATCATGATTATCTTTATTTTATTGAGATATTCATACATCTAATAAAGTGTATTTATATTGGTTGTCAATATAAAATTTTGACTTCTTTCGAAGGTAGTAGAAAATTACATCAATGTGCTAGCTGCACAATGAATCATAATAATTGAAATATAAAAGTTAAAAAAACATAAATATCATAATTTGATACATAATGTAGTAGTCATCATTGTCACTGGTATGTATCATACACCTATTATTTAACGTGATACACATTGCTCCAATTATACAACATTATAGTTTGTGTATCAAGATTACTATTGGGTAATATATACATAGTATTCTAAGTTGGATAAGACTGAACAAACATTAAAGAGTGTAGATACATAACACGACACTGATTTGGTACTGTCAATATAACCTTTAAAATTTGAATAAGATTGAAGATACATTATAGAACTTGATACATGTAAATGATACATTTTGTAGTGTATCCAGTTACGATCAATCAATTCATTATGATTCTTCAAAAAATTCATTGTCCTGGTGATTCATATTATTTTATGTATCAACCTAGTACATTTAAATCATGATACATAAAAACACGAGAACATCAATTTATCAATAATGCATTAGAATTTTGAAACAACTTATAAAGACAATACGAAACATCAGAATACAGTAAATATATAGAAAATGTGTGCTTTGAGCAGTGTGGATCGAGAAATTACAGATGCAACTTTTCTACCTTTTTTGGGGTTTTTTTCCACATCCGCCTTAGAAAATGAAATTTCATCCTTCTTTGACTTCAACTTCTTAATATTTTGATTCGTCATTGTTAATGGATCATGCAACCTTTTGGATATGTTTTCTGCCCAATCATCATCATCAAAATCATAAACGCGATCAATGGTAGATGAGTTTAATTGGGTAATCCCAATACTAAAAGAAGGAGTATCATCTATATGTACCAAGAAATTTATGATTCAAAATCAAAAAATTACCTTATTCAAGAAGTTGAGTTTGATTGACTGGAGAGAGAAAGATTTTGAAATTCAAATTGAATTAGAAAAAATAACTGATGAGATTATGGGAGTGAAAATAGGGAGAGATTGAAGGAGTGAAAATAAGAATGGGAAAGTGGGTATGGGAGTTGAGGACTTATGTATCGGATGATTAGGCTTTGGGGGGGAAAGAAGAGATTTTTGTAATATTTTAGAATGGTAGGGAATAAAAAAAATATGGTAAGTAAAAATATGTATATAGGTAATTTTTCTTTATTTTATGAGCATTTTCTTATTGGGTAAATCAAAAAACAAATCTTTAACGACTAAAAATCGATAAACCGAAAATCAATAAGAAATATCTTATTGTTTTGTTATTGGTTTAACATATTTAAAAATAAAAAATTGATAAATTAAATCGATAATACATAAAATCGAATCAAACCGATTGATGCACGTCCCTACCTCCTTTAAAGACCTCGAGTAGGCTTAAATATTCTCCAATATTGTCGCTTACTTGAAGAGGCAAGCATTCATTATTATTATTTTTGAATTTACTCTCTTTATTAGTTTTTAGGCTTTTAATTTCTTCTCCAATTTTTTTGTCCCTGCAAGTATTTTCAATAAATCGTGATGTCCGCACACTTCTCCAATCACTCCAATATGTGGAAACATCAATTTCGGATAATATGCCAATCGAATCACCCAAAACGGAGGTCTATCGCTCTCATAATTGCATTTTAAAAATAGGGAAGAAGACTGAAAATCATAGGGGACTAATCTTAAAAGGCTTGAAAATCGTTCATCGCTAGCGAGCCCAATGGTTGGAAACCGCATTGAAGAAAAAACTGAAATTTTAGAATTGTTTATAAGGGTCACGACCGCGATAAACAAAATGCTAGGCACCAGTAAACAAAAAAAAAATCAGCTAAGGCCCGATGTTCGATTGGGTGCTCCAGATTCATCAGAGACCCCGTGGGCCCAAAAAACTACCTTACCCCATCAAATTCTACGTCATGGACTGAACGGAACCATAGAAACTATCATTGGAGGTCGTCTTGGTAAGAAGTGGCCCCATACCACATGGTCCCATTTTAGCTAAAATCCACAAAGAAGGTCGAAATGATCCTGAAAACCTCCAAACACAAACCAAAGGTCTTTCTAGACAAAAATCAACATTTCAAAGGTAATAGAACTGTCAAAATTTCATTCTGACGCTGTCTATCTGAAGTTTCGACCAACATCCTTCAAAAGCTCTAAAACACGAAAACTTGCACAAACTCAAACGAACGATTAGGCGATCGAGCTCTTAGTCCCACCAAGTAATAAATGACTTGAAATTGCTATAGAAAATCTCTAAATGTTGAAAAGATTGGAAAATAAAGGAAATGACCTAGAGGGTTATTATAGAGTTTTAGACATTTTTGCACCACCAAGCTTAAAGGCCAGTGTTGTGATATGAAGATGTAAGCTATTTTTAATGAGTTAGGGTGTGTTTGGTATGAAGGAAAATGTTTTCCACTAGAAAATGTTTTCCTGAAAAACAAGTAGATTTTTGACTTATTTTCTCATGTTTGGTTGGTGACTAGAAAATATTTTTCGGAAAAGATTTTTTAGTGTTTCATTTATGAATGAAAATTATTTTTGAGAAAATATATTTTATTTTTACTAGAGAGTAGAAATTAATTTTTGAATTGAAATTGATATTGAATTTATTTTTAAAAGATAAACTTAATTTTTTTTGGGATGGTGGGGTGGTGGGGCTGGCGTGGGGGTGAGATGGGGTAAAAAAAATAAAAATTTGAAAATTAATATATTTTTTAAAAACAAACTTAATTTTATTTTTTCGGGGGG
>NW_026027246.1:0-16007 GCF_019186545.1 Solanum stenotomum | reverse complement strand
TTGTCATTGCAACTTATTCTTAAAGTCTCTTTACTTCTTAATAAATTGTTCAATTATCGAATCTCGAATATTAATCAAATTTGCCTATCACTTGTTTAAGTTCTTAAAAATGAATTCAAAAGGACTCTTCTTCACGACTCAAAAGAAAGGCTTTCCTTTTCGAATTAATTCAAATCTTACCTTGACTTATCATTTCCCTTAATAAAACTAGACAAGTTTTTCCTTAATCAATTAAAATTAGCCCAAAAAGATTTATTTGTTGTTAACTACATGTTTGTGGACACTTGTAAGTGCGTAAAATCTTCCTTTTAAGTGTCATCGCAACCATTACCCGGATCTTTGAATTCTGAAAAAAAATTATGTTTAAGTTTTTTGAAATTTCATAAAAGGTTTTCTTCATTTCCTTTAAAATATCAAGTGGTGACTCTGTTTCAAATTCAAAGAAGTAAGTTTGAGACTTTAAACTATATTTTCAATTATTTTTTCAACTTCTCTTTTCAACATATTATTTCCAAGCATAAACCCTATCAACCAGTGGCGGAGCCAGAATTTTCGATAAGGGGTTCAAAATCTGAAGAAATAGACACATGAAGTAGCCGAAGGGGGTTCGACATCTATTATATATACCTAAAAAATTATTTTAACCATGTAAAAATAATATAATTTTTCGCTGGAGGGGGTTCGGATGAACCCCTAAAGATATGGTGGCTCCGCCACTACTATCAACCAATAAACTAGATAAATTACTCAATAGCAGTTGAAGAACACAACAAGATTGTTAGGTAGCCCATAACTTTAGATTGATTTTATCTCATTGAGAACATAAAAATATGTTCTTCCTAAGTTGAAGTTCACTATTTCATTTCTTTTTATTTTAGTTAGTTCATAATTTCAAATTTGGATTTCTATTCCTTGTTTAAATAATTCACATTCGATAGGTGAATTTTAGTCATTTTATAATTACTTAACGACCGCATACCTTGGGTGAGCGTTTGTCTGCAACAACATCACTGAGGAGGTTTACATTAACCCTGCATTGTCTTGATGGTTATGGTATATTTGCCTTCAAGTTGAACTTATTTGTCATCATCAAGTCGAACCTAACCTTTTGTGACTCATTGAGGTCTCTAAATAAAGACCTTATGTTGGTCATATGATTCAAACATGTTCTATCAATAATTCCAACATTATCAAGAATGTTAGTAAATGGAGAATGAGCAATGAATAACTTGCTTTCATCGTCTGATTTCTCTAAGAAATTTGCATGATTCTGCTCATCTTTTTGCTTAGTTGAACAATATGCTTTAGAATGGCCGGACTTATTGTAATACCAACATTGAAAGTCACTCTTGGGCTGATGTATTTCATTGAATTGACTTTTGCTTGTATTGCAACCACGAAATCTGCCTCTTCTTCTACCTCCGCTAGAAAAATTTGAGGATAATTTCTTTGGAGAAAGATGAGTCCACTTTCATCTGGGGAATGCTTTTTCTTCAATTTTCTCATCAGACCCGTATGACTATCTTCATGAGCTAACAAAGAACCCATTAATTCATCAAATAAATAATTAGAGAAATCCTTGGTTTCTTTAATAACAACAATCACATGCTAAAAATTATTGGTTAAAGACCTCAACGCTTTGTTACAACAATTTCCTAGGCAACAGAGAGGGGGAAAACATAAAAATAATTAAAAAAACTCATGGTTGATATCATAGTTAGAAAGATAAAGTGTCATAAGAGTTTGTCTTGTTGCAACTACCAATGAGAGTGGCAAAGCTAAAGGTGACAAGGTTCAACTAAATTAACAAGGTTCAACAAATCTAAGAAGTAATGTATTTTCAAGAAATTTTGAACAAGTTTGAGGAATGAGACAAGGAGAAGAATCAAATTGATACGGGGCAACACATTTTTGAATTTGTCACAAGTACAAAGAAGAAGGCTCCACTCAACTTTGTTTCTTCTTTTATTTTATCATTTTACTAGTATCCATATTTGTAATATGAAAAAGGGGGTGATATATGTTAGAATATGCACAACGGAAGCTATATTCAGGATCACAAATCTTACATGTAGACTAAACAATATAACATGAACGAATTTAGAAGAAGACTAACCTGTTGAAACTTCTACAAAAGTCGTCCAGATGCCAAGGATCCAGAGCTACGATCTTCTCCTATTTCCTGATTGTTACTACCAAGTTACTTGTGCGGGTAAGTATTACTTGTTTTAAAGGATGATTTCTTTCATGCCACATCCAGCCTATTTATACTAGTTTTCCAACTCAAGAATGAATAAGAAAAACCAAATAAATTTCAGCCTTAATGAGCAATCAAGAGGATCATTCAAAATGAGAATAAATAGAGATTAATACAAAAAAACGTTTTCATCCATTTAAGCCCAGACATTTTTGTCATTAACTCAATATTTGACTCTCAAATAATTCATCCTTTAAAGAAGATCAACAATAAAATTAATTTGTCCTTCTTTTCAAACTTGGTCAATTAATCAGGCATAGTAGGGACCGTAGATATATTTAATAGAGGCTTCCAATTACGACAATAATTCTGAAATGAACGAATTAACCATATCACAATAAATTACAAATTATTTCACTAAAAATCTGTAATTGCACTCCTCGATTTAATTTCGAAATCTACCACTACATCTTATTTAACCCCCCGTGTTAGAATTACCGACACCAATCAATTAAATCAAAATTTCTGAAAATTTAATTCATTGACTAAATTAATCCTTTATTATATTTACTTAACTTATTTCACATGACGGATATAAAATCCACCTGCAGGGTTTTCACGTGAAAACTTATAAGTAACCATAAAGGGGTGTCTTCAACTCGGGACCGAGACACGGTTCTATCAACTAATTATTATTTCACTAATGTAATTTGTCATTATCTAATCTATTAGGAATTTATTGACTCATCAAAAAGTCTCGCCTTTTAATAGATTAAAATAATAAAATAAATTACATAGATCATAATAATTATATCAAGATTAAGAGTATAAGTACATGTAGTGGACTAAATAATTTATTTATAAATATTCTGAACATATATAAATGTCTCTAATTGGTCCATTCAATACATACAAAATGTACTAGCACAAGAAGTTGGAATTTAACCATTCTCATAATTAAGATCAAATTATATTTAATCTTGTGCTACGATCATCAAGATGTTTGTCCTACTTCATCTTTGATCGTGAACATAAATTTATAACTTATATGCACCGACAATTTTAATCTTCCGCGTATGAGTTAAAATACTCCATACACAAAATTGTCTACTATATAAGCAATAGACACACATATATACAGAATGATCTATTTAGACAAATATTTTATTATATTAAATAAATAACATAAAAAATCTTTACAAAGGATTAAATAAAAATTACTATAACACAATTACATGGTTAATAGTATATCCTAACAATCTCCCACTTAGACTTATAACCATGCATTCACAATTTTAACACCCATTTCTTCCACATGCTTATCAAAAGTTTTCTGAGGTAAGCCTTTTGTAAATGGGTCCGCCAAATTGTTCTTTGATTCAATTTTCAATACTCTCACATCACCCCTTTGAGTTATAACACGAATCAAATGATATTTCCTCTCAATGTGCTTACTCATTTTATGGCTTCGCGGTTCTTTCGAGTTAGCAACTGCACCACTATTATCACAATAAAGTGTGATTGGTGCTTCAACCGAAGGAACCACTCCAAATTCTTTCAGGAAGTTTCCGAGCCAAACAACCTCCTTGGCCGCCTCAGAGGCAGCTACATATTCAACTTCCATGGTGGAATCAGCAACACAAGATTGCTTGATACTCCTCCATATTACGGCTCCACCTCCCAGAGTAAATACATATCCTGAGGTTGACTTTCTTGAATCTCTATCTGACTGGAAATCTGAATTTGTATACCCAATAGGTACAATATTTCCATGATGGAAAACAAGCATGTAATTTCTAGTCCTTTTCAAGTACTTGATTATATGCTTAACTGCTGTCCAATGTTCTTTCCCAGGATTAGACTGAAATCTACTAACCATGCCAACAACAAAGCAGATATCCGGTCTAGTACATAACATATCATACGTGAGACTCCCTACAATAGATGCATACGGGACAACTTTCACTCTCTCTATCTCATCAATCGTTTTGGGCGACTGATCCTTTGATAAAGTAATTCCATGTCTAAAAGGATGAAATCCCTTTTTGGAATTTTGCATGTTAAACCTTACAAGAATAGTATCAATGTAAAGCGCTTGAGACAGGCCTAAGTTTATGATCTCGCATAGGCTTGATCCCAAGGATATGAGCCGTTTCTCCCAAGTCTGTCATATCAAAACACGATGACAGACATTCCTTAACTGAATTCAACATGCTCACATTATTTCCTATGAGCAAAATGTCATCAACATACAGAATTAAAAATGCTACTCTGTTTCCTTCCCATTTTTTTTATAGATGCATGATTTATTTTCAAATTGATCAAAACCAAAAGTCTTAATCTGTCACGACCCGATTTATCAAGTCATGATGGCACCTACTATAACCCACCAGTAGGTAAGCCAACCCGTAACCCGGAACAACAAGTAATGGGTCTGAGGGTAGAAATCAAACAAGAGTAGGCAAATAACAATATAAACAGGCGGACGCAAACCAAAAACTTATATACAAATAAAGATCCCTCCCAGAACCTGGAAGTCACTAGTACAGAGCTACTACAAAATGAGTACAAGTCCCAAAACTGGACAACAGAGACTGGACTGTCTCGAAGGGAAGAAGACAAGTCTATATATACAGATGGAGACCGAAATAGTACAGAACGCCGTGTGCTCACCCCCGTCTCCAGATAAGTCTACTCCAAGCTCGATCAACGCTGGCTACTAGTGCTCGGACCTGCATCACAAAATAGATGCAGAGCGTAGCATGAGTACCAAAACAACAGGTACCCAGTAGGCATCATCGGCCGACTGAGCAAGATAAGCAAAAGTAAACTGAAATGCAAATAAAGGGTCACATCAAGTGCAAAGAGTAGTAAATGGGGGGTATGTACACGAGCGTACAGGCAACAAAGACAAGCAATCTAACTAACTCCGCCGGGCTCCCATAAACCCGACGGGTACGCTCGTGCACAATAAAAGAAACCACCTGCACGGACCCCCATAAGCCCGGCAGATGGACTGACAGTTGAAGTAAAATAATGGAGCTAGAAGGTCTATCACAATATTACCAATTTCCGGACTTGTAACTGAACCATTCCCAATCATATTCCAAGATCTCATTACGTCCCGGACTTTAACCGGAATCTCTCCAACCTCCAAAACCTCAACCTGCAGATGAGAGTAATCAAGACTAAACTGAAGCTTTAGTGAGGAATTGGGAATACACCACGTGCAAGCTGGACCACGGACTCGAACCGGGTACTATAGCTAATGAGTCAACCTATATGGGCTGGACCACGGACTCGAACCGGGTGCTGTAGCCAAAGGTCGGGCACGGGTGGGCTGGACCACGGACTCGAACCGGGTGCTGTAGCCAAAATCAGATCACAGGTAAGCTGGACCACGGACTCGAACCGGGTACTGTAGCTAAGCCTGGACATAAATGAGCTGGACCACGGACTCTAACCGGGTACTGTAGCTGAAATCAGATCACAGGTAAGCTGGACCACGGACTCGAACCGGGTACTGTAGCTAAGCCTGGACATAAATGAGCTGGACCACGGACTCTAACCGGGTACTGTAGCTGAAACCAGATCACAGGTAAGCTGGACCACGGACTCGAACCGGGTACTGTAGCTAAGCCTGGACATAAATGAGCTGGACCACGGACTCTAACCGGGTACTGTAGCTGAAACCAGATCACAGGTAAGCTGGACCACGGACTCGAACCGGGTACTGTAGCTAAGCCTGGACATAAATGAGCTGGACCACGGACTCTAACCGGGTACTGTAGCTGAAACCAGATCACAGGTAAGCTGGACCACGGACTCGAACCGGGTACTGTAGCTAAGCCTGGACATAAATGAGCTGGACCACGGACTCTAACCGGGTACTGTAGCTGAAACCAGATCACAGGTAAGCTGGACCACGGACTCGAACCGGGTACTGTAGCTAAGCCTGGACATAAATGAGCTGGACCACGGACTCTAACCGGGTACTGTAGCTGAAACCAGATCACAGGTAAGCTGGACCACGGACTCGAACCGGGTACTGTAGCTAAGCCTGGACATAAATGAGCTGGACCACGGACTCTAACCGGGTACTGTAGCTGAAACCAGATCACAGGTAAGCTGGACCACGGACTCGAACCGGGTACTGTAGCTAAACCTGGAATAAGTAAGCTGGACCACGGACTCTAACCGGGTACTGTAGCTAAGAATCAATATCCAACCATCCGTCGCGGGAAATATCACCAAACCGATTACCATAAATAATCCTTTTAGTCCGACCCTCATATACCCCAAATCGCCGAGGAAGTATCCAATAATGAGTAAGCTAGACCACGGACTTTAACCGGGTATTTGTAGCCGATATAAAAGCAGGGCATTATGGATACAAGGTCATAAGCTGAGTTACCGACTATCAGACTCAAGTCTGCTATATCAGTCTACAAGGAGCTAACCGTCCGAAACGACGTCGGAAAAAGTTCTACTGCCCAACGACATCCGAAATCTCGCAAGTCTATGGCAACACTAGTCTAAGCCTAGACTAAGGCCAAACATACTTCAAATCAATATTATCATATACACCACCAGATATGGCTATTCAATAATATCAAGAGACATGCTGTCATAATCCAACACTTTCCCGAAATAAGGTCTAAGGCAGGAATTATAGAAATTTAGCATGCTCGACACCCGAACCCCTCCATACTCAAGCAAATCAATAAACAATTGCCTAAACATGCTCAATCTCACGAGAGAAAACCATAGCCTACCTGAAAGCCGATCACGCGTGCTCCAACTCACGGTACCGGATCTTTTCCTCTCCGAACGGTCTCCAAATGCTTCCCCACTAACAAAAGGTTAATCACCTCGTCATTACGAATATATTGACACTAAAATTATATTTTTCGGAGACGGACCCAAAATCGGGTCTAAAACGGGATTGTGGGGCCCACACTTAGAATCTCAAAATCGAATCCGTGGAAACGTCCCAACTACCTTACTAAACTAATATCCCAAAATTTTAGCACAAACAGATGCCTACAACACCGCAAATCAGCCACAATAATTAAAAAGGGCAGCCCCTTGATCACCAATTTTCGGAAAAACGAGACCCTTTCAACCCAAACAGATTATACCACGACGATCCTTGCGAAAAACTCTACAAGTTAGCCCCAAGAATGACTTAAAACGGACTTACGATGATCAAGATCTCACATTTCAAAATTCAATAACAAAACCATCCGGAAATCACACTGGCAGTGGCTAAAATTGATTTCTTACCTCAAACGAAGCCTCCCCTCGCGTTTCCGAGATCACCGCTAGATTCCCCTCGAAATTCTCTTGAAGTTTGCCTTTTGAATCACTTAATTTGGACTCAAAATGAAGGATTAATCTCAAGTTGAAGTTGAACAAAAATTTGGACGAATTTCGTTTTTAAATTCTGGAAATTTCCAGATTTCACTCCTCTGCCACGTGTCGTCACGTGGCTCTGCCACGTCACCGCCGCGTCAAAATTCTACAACCCTTCAAACTTAAATTTCGATGTTTCGGACTAGTTCGAAGTCGGAAAAATACAAACCTTATATGGAATCTGATTGGAAACGATATTTCGGACTCAACGGTGAAGGCGGAATTTCCATTTGGAGCTCGCTTCGACGAAAAGTGGGTCCCACACCCAGTATCGTTTGAACCAGATTCCACAATTGCTATCTAAAGCCTCGGGAAGTGAACAAAGGGTCGTTCTAGACCAAAATCGATCTTCCGAAGCTAACCTAGCTGTTAGAATTTTCATCTGAGCACGTCTTCCAAGAAGGTTGACCAAAGTCAACTTTTCAAGTCATTACATAATCGACTTGTCAAAACAAATATTCCATGCTCTAGATGCTTGTTTTAATCCATAAATGGATCTCTTAAGTTTACACAACATGTGTTCATTGCCACTTTCTATGAAACCTTCTGGTTGTGCCATACAGATGCATTCATCAAGACTTCTGTTTAGAAAAGCCGTCTTGACATCCATTTGCCAAATCTCATAATTGTAATGAGCAGCAATGGACAAGAGAATACTAATGGAATTAAGCATAGCTACCGATGAAATTTTTTCCTTATAATTAATTCCTTCTTTTAAAGTAAACCCTTTCACAACAAGCCTATCCTTAAAAGTTTTCACTTTCCATCCACACCTCTCTTTTTCTTGAAAATCCACTTACAACCAATAGGTTTGACATCCACAGGTGGTTCTACAAGATCCCAGACTTGATTAGAGTACATAGACTCCATTTCAGATTTCATAGCAACAATCAACATTTTAGTATCTTTATCATGTAGTGCTTCAGCATAATTCAATGGTTCTGTATTAGGCTATTCAGGGATTCTATCATATGATTCTCCCAAGAGCGTAAACCTTTCAGGCTATCTAATAACTCTCCCACTATGACGAATAGCCACTACATGATTTGCTACTTCTTGAACTAAATCCTGAATATCCTGAGCATCCTAAACATTTTCCTCCACAACCACAGGCTGCTGGACATTGCTCCCACTACTTTGAGGTAGTGAAATATCTTGAGTTTGCTCTAAGGCAACCTCCTGCGCAGCCTCATGTGCAATTTCTTGCCTATTGACATGTCTCCCACTACGTGGTCGTAAATGAATGTCAACAACTGTGTGTAGAATTTGTTCTATTGATTCATAACTCGTTATTCTTTTGGACAGTTCCTGTAACACAAGTTTACTTCTAGGAACATGGTTCATTAAATAGTCCTGTTCTAGAAACTTGGTATTTGTTGAGACAATTACCTTTTGTTCCTTAAGACAGTAAAATAAACCTTATTTAGTGCCTTTTGGATATCCAATAAAAATGCATACTTCTGTTCTAGATTCTAACTTATCTGTTTTTTCTTTTAGCACATGAGCTGGACAACCCCAAACTTGAATATGTCGTAGGCTAGGCTTTCACCCATTCCACAATTTAAATAGGATTAAAGGTACAGATTTCGAAGGAACCAAATTCAGAATATAATTTGCAGTTTCTAAGGCATATCCCCAAAAGCTAAAAGGCAAATCAGAATAACTTAACATTGATCTAACCATTTCCAAAAGGGTTCTATTTCTATGTTCTGCCACACCGTTCTGTTGAGGTGTTCCTGGGGAAGAATATTGAGAAGTAATTCCTGATTCTGAAAAGTACTTAATGAATTCTGCAGAAAGATATTCACCACCACGATCAAATAGTAATGTTTGGATATGTTTACCATGTCGCTTTTCCGTTTCAATCTTAAATTCTTTGAATTTTTCAAGCATTCAGATTTACAGCGCAACAAATAAATGTATCCATATTTGAAGTAATCATCTGTGAAAATCACAAAATACTCAAAATCACCTCTTGCTTGTATATTCATAGGACCATACAAATCAGAGTGAATTAATTCTAACTTATTGCTGACTCTATTTCCTTTAGAAGGGAAATGTCTCTTTGTCATTTTACCTCTAAACAGGATTCACAAGTTGGTAGTGCCTCCACTTTCAATTAACTCAAAGGTCTATCTGTAACCAACCGTGAAATCCTATTTATATTAATATGACATAGACGTAAGTGCCATAAATAAGTTGGACTCAATTGAGAAATACGTTTTCTTTTATTCGAAACAACAATGTTATTTAGTGCAGTTTGTTGAAGCATGTTACGAAAAATTTCAAACACAAATAAATCATGTATTTTGGGAGCACTACAGATAAAAAGGTTATTATACTTAATAACAGCAGAGTTATTCGCAAAGTGAATATCATAACCATCATCCATTAGTTTAGAATCAGACAATAAAGTCCTTCTTATAGAAGGAACATATAAAACATTATTCAAAACTAAAAGTCTGGAACTACTAAATAAAAATGAAATTATTCCAACAGCTAAGACTGGTGCCGACTCCCTATTCGTTTGAAAAACTCTAACTTTATCCTTATTTAGCCGCTACGTTTCCTAAAACCCCTACAAAGAAGTGCAGATATGATCAGTGTCTCCCGAATCTACAACCAATAATTGGGTAGAAACAACCGCTTAACAGGTTTCAACGACATTTAAAAAAGAGTTACCTTTGTTTTTCATCTTAGCCTGAAAGTCGGGACATTGCTTTTTATAGTGTCCAGGCTGCTTACAATGAAAGCACTTGCCTTTCGACTTAGCCATACCACCCTTAGAACCTCCGGGTGTCACAGCCTGGCGGGACTTTTTTTTTTCTTCTGGAATTTTGCTGGTTTTGAAGAGGACGTCCCAGCCTTCTCAACCAGGAATGTCGTAGGAGCTTGCTGCTTAATTATAGTCTATGCTGCTTGCTGCTCATTCAACAATTTCGCTAAAGACATCTCCATCTTATTCATATAATAGTTTAAGCGAAACTATTGAAATCTGTCCGGCAAATTCAGAAGGATCATCTCAACCTGAGATTCCTTAACAATCTCAGCACCAAGTATCTCCAGCTCATTCAAGTAACTCATCAACTTCAGCACATGTTCCCTGACAGAAGATCCGTTAACCATTTTTGTGGTCAAAAGGGATTTCATGGCAGTCTGCTTTGCAGCACGATTCTGCTCACCAAACATCTCTTTAAGAGATGCGAGCATATCGTAGGCAGATGTCATAGACTGATGCTGATGCTGCAAGACATTCGCCATTGAGGAAAAAATGTAGCATCTTCCCATCTCATCAGCCTTAACCCATTTGTCATAGGCTTGGAATTCATCATCAGTAGGATCTGCTAATTTGATAGGATATTCCTCAACCAATACAAATTTATAACCCTCAAAAGTTAGGACAATATCTAAATTTTGTTTCCAATCAACATAGTTTGGACCGTCAAGTTTATTTTGATTCACGATTGAGGACAGGGGATTGAAATGAGACATAGTTAATCTGAGAGAGATAAAATAGATCATTAGGTATACATGCTATATTATTAGAAAAACACTACAAGACTCATATAATCATGCTTATAAACAGTTAGATTCGATAGGGAAACTTAACTGTTCAAGCAAATATATGAGCATGTTTAAATATAGTAGCAGTTAAGCAAAACAAATCCAACTTAGTTAGAGAGTATTTTGTTAAGTATAACAAGGTATATATGTATATAGCTTATGTCTCTTGTTCATTGATTCAACATGTAACTTAGTTGGAAAGTTTTAAACAAGTTATCAAAACAAAATACATACCAAAACAGTATCAATTATACAAGTTTATCCGATGGGGAAGAGGACCTAAGACAATATATAAACTCATATATTTACTGTAAAATACATTTATAAGTGTTAGGGATGAACCCTATCGCCACTGGATTACTAAAAACTTTTTTTTGAATTTTTTTTCGAAAATAGAGAATTTGCCAAGACCCAATCAAAACGACTCTGAATGACCAAAAAAAGCCCTCAGTCACAAATAAGTAGTGAGTATTGCTCAGTGGGCCGATTCCAATCAACCAACCAAACTTGAGGCCAATTGGAGTTCGTCAGAAAAAAATAGACTGGACAGGCCAATGGCATGTTGTCCGTTTACATTTTTTTTTCACAGCACTTTAATAAATATTCAGAATCCAGAATATATTTAAAAAACTTAAAAACCTTACTCTAAAACTATTAATTCAAGGAACATGAATCATGAATTCGTTATACAAGATCTGAATTATGAACAATAATCAATAATACATGAGACATTTTGTTTACAAACTCGAAATATAAACAATGATTTATTTCAATCTCATCATTGAACAGAACATCAAATCATGAATTCATAAACAGAAATTAACTTATTTTTGAAACAACGAATTGATATATTAAAAAGTAACGCATCACGATATATATATTCAATCAATCATGAGTGATCTTATTACATTATTTAGTATATTTAAGAAGACTTGTGATATCATTTATTCATGTAGTGCTTCGGTGTAAATCAATGGTTCTGTATTAAGCTCTTCAGAAATTCTATCATATGATTCTCCCAAGAGCGTAAACCTTTCAGGCTTTCTAATAACTCTCCCACTAGGACGAATAGCCAATATAGGATTTGCTACTTCTTGAACTAAATCCTGAATATCCTGAACATTTTCCTCCACAGCCGCTGGCTGCTAGACATTGCTCCCACTACTTTGAGGTAGTGAAATATCTTGAGTTTGCTCTAAGGCAACCTCCTGCGCAGCCTCATGTGCAATTTCTTGCCTATTGACATGTCTCCCACTACGTGGTCGTAAATGAATGTCAACAACTATGTGTAGAATTTGTTCTGTTGATTCATAACTCGTTATTCTTTTGGACAGTTCCTGTAACACAAGTTTACTTCTAGGAACATGGTTCATTAAATAGTCCTGTTCTAGAAACTTGGTATTTGTTGAGACAATTACCTTTTGTTCCTTAAGACAGTAAAATAAACCTTATTTAGTGCCTTTTGGATATCTAATAAAAATGCATACTTCTGTTCTAGATTCCAACTTATCTGTTTTTCTTTTTAGCACATGAGCTGGACAACCCCAAACTCAAATATGTCGTACGCTAGGCTTTCGCCTATTCCACAATTTGGATGGCGTTAAAGGTACATATTTCAAAGGAACAAATTCAGAATATAATTTGCAGTTTCTAAGGCATATAACCAAATGCTAAAAGGCAAATCAGAATAACTTAACATTGATCTAACCATTTTCAAAAGAGATCTATTTCTACGTTCTACCACACCGTTTTGTTGAGGTGTTCCTGCGGAAGAATATTGAGAAGTAATTCCTGATTATGATAACTACTAAATGAATTCTGCAGAAAGGTATTCACCACCACGATCAGATCGTAATGTTTGGATATGTTCACCATGTCGCTTTTCCGTTTCAATCTTAAATTCTTTGAATTTTTCAAAGCATTCAGATTTACGGCGCAGCAAATAAAGGTATCCATATTTGGAGTAATCATCTATGAAAGTCACAAAAGACTCAAAACCACCTCTTGCTTGTATATTCATAGGGCTACACAAATCAGAGTGAATTAATTCTAACTTATTACTGGCTCTATTTCCTTTAAAAGGGAAAGGTCTCTTTGTCATTTTACCTTCTAAACAGGATTCACGGGTTAGTAGTGCCTCCACTTTTAATGAACTCAAAGGTCCATCTGTAACCAACCGTGAAATCCTATTTATATTAATATGACATAGACGTAAGTGTCATAAATAAGTTGGACTCAATTGAGAAATATGTTTTCTTTTATTCGAAACAACAATGTTATTTAGTGCAGTTTGTTAAAGCATGTTATGGAAAATTTCAAACACAAATAAATCATGTATTTTGGGAGCACTAAGGAGAAAAAGGTTATTATACTTAATAACAACAAAGTTATTCGCAAAGTGAATATCATAACCATCATCCATTAGTTTAGAAACAGACAATAAATTCCTTCTTATAGAAGGAGCATATATAACATTATTCAAAACTAAAAGTCTGGAACTACTAAATGAAAACGAATTATTCCAACAGCTAAGACTGGTGCCGGCTCCCTATTCTTTTGAACAACACTAACTTTATCCTTATTTAGCCGCCGCATTTCCTGAAACCCCTGCAAAGAAGTGTAGATATGATCAGTGGCTCCCGAATCTACAGGCCATAATTGGGTAGAAACAATCGCTAAATATGTATTAATGACATTTAAGAAAGAGTTACCTTTATTTTTCGTCTTAGCCTGAAAGTCGGGGCATTGCTTTTTATAGTGTCCAGGCTGCTTACAAAGAACGCACTTGCCTTTCGACTTAGCCCCACCACCCTTAGCACCATCGAGTGTCACAGCCTGGCGGGACTTTTTCTGTTTCTTCTGGAATTTTGCTGGTTTTGAAGAAGACGGCCCAGCCTTGTCAACCAGAAATGACGCAGGAGCTTGCTGCTTAATTATAGTCTTTGTCGCTTGCAGCTCATTCAACAATTTCGCTAAAGACATGTCCATCTTATTCATATTATAGTTTAAGCGTAACTGTTGAAAACTATCCGGCAAAGTCTGACGGATCATCTCAACTTGAGATTCCTTATCAATCTCTGCACCAAATATCTCCAGCTCATTCAAGTAACTCATCAACTCTAACAGAAGATCCTTCAGCCATTTTTGTGGTCAAAAGGGGTTTCATGACAGTCTACTTTCAAGCACGATTCTGCTCACCAATCATCTCCTTAAGAGATGCGAGCATATCGTAAGCAGATGTCATAGATTGATGCTGATGCTACAAGACATTTTCCATTGAGGTAAGACTGTAGCATCTTCCCATCTCATCAGCCTTAATCCATTTGTCATGGGCTTGGATTTCCTCATCAGTAGGATCTGCCGATTTGATAGGACATTCCTCAACAAATACAAATTTATAACCCTCAGAAGTTAGGACAATATCTAAATTTCGTTTACAATCAACATAGTTTGGACCCTCAAGTTTATTTTGATTCAAGATTGAGGACAGGGGATTGAAGTTAGACATAATTAATCTGAGAGAGAAAAAATAGATCATTAAGTATACATGCTATATTATTAAAAGCACACAACAAGACTCATATAATCATGCTTATAAACAGTTAGATTCGATAGGAAAACTTAACTATTCAAACAAATATATGAGCATGTTTAAATATTGTACCAGTTAAGCAAAACAATTCCAACTCAGTTAGAGAGTATTTTGTTAAGTATAACAAGGTATATATGTATATAGCTTATGTCCCTCGTTCATTGATTCAACATGTAACTTAGTTGGAAAGTTTTAAATAAGTTATCAAAACAAAAGACATACCAAAACAGTATGAAAATATACAAATTTATCCGATGGGGAAGAGGACCTAAGTCAACATATAAACTCATGTATTTACTGTAAAATACATTTATAAGTGTTAGGGATGAACTCTTATGCCACAGGATTAATAAAAACAATTTTTAGTTTTTTTTTTTAATTGTTAGAAAATAGAGAGATGGCCAAAAACCCATCAAAACGACTTCGAATGGCCAAAAACATCCCTTAGTCACAGCTAAGCAGTGAGTATTGCTCACTGGGCCGTTTCCAATCAACCAACCAACCAAAGTTAAGGCCAATTAGAGTTTGTAAAAAAAAAATAGACTTGCCAGGACAATGGCAAGCTGTCCGTTGTCAAATTATTATTTTTCACAGTACTTTAATAAATATTCAGAATTCAGACAATATTTAAAAAACTTAAAAACCTTACTCTAAAACTATTAATTAAAGGAACATGAATCATGAATTCGTTTTACAAGATCTGAATTATGAACAATAATCAATAATACATGAAACATTATGTTTTGAAACTCAAATTATAAACAGTGATTTATTTCAATCTCATCATTGAACAGAACATCAAATCTTGAATTCATAAACATAAATTAACTTATTTATGAAACAGTGAATTCATATATTAAACAGTAACGCATCATGATATAGACATTCAATCAATCATGAATTATCTTATTACATTATTTAGTATATGTAAGAAGACTCGTGATATCATTTGTTCATGTAGTGCTTCGGCGTAATTCAATGGTTTTGTATTAGTCTCTTCAGGGATTCTATCATATGATCTTCCCAAGAGTGTAAACCTTTCAGACTTTCTAATAACTCTCCCACTACAACGAATAGTCACTACATGATTTGCTACTTTTTGAACTAAATCATGAATATTCTGAACATTTTCCTCCACAACCACAGGCTGCTAGACATTAGTCCCACTACTTTGAGGTAGTGAAATATCTTGAGTTTGCTCTAGGGCAAAGTCCTGCGCAGCCTCAGGTGCAATTTCTT